>NC_089596.1:34939592-35239592 GCF_019320115.1 Miscanthus floridulus
TGTAGAATATTTTTGCGAGAACATGGGTTATCTTTATTCTCATCTTTTTTTTTTTACTTTGGACCTCTTTTGTGTCCATCTTTTTATATTTTTGCATAACCCATGTCTCTTTTTACAATAACTTTTGAGAGAAATATTATCAAGAACTTGGAGCATTTATTCTGATAAAACCTAGCAAACATATTTTTGTCTTCTCCTAGTGTAGGAGCAGAATATTTTGAGGTGGATGAAAACATGTTTTTGCATACTTCCAGTGTAGAAGCAGCACACATATGTAGTGTGTACGTGATCTTGATCTTGGGAGTATGATAAATCTCTCAACAAGGGTCAATGAGTCTTGACAAGACTCAACACAAAACAAGCAGCTTATGTGGAAGGTTTTCAATAATAACATATGGCCTTGGTAGGAAATTCAACATCATCGAGGAGACAAACTATTGATTTTGAATTTTTGTAATAAAATTTCCCAAGTGCTTTGCAAAAGAAGTAAGGTTCCTTTCATCATACCATATCTCATTCATCAACTACTTAGATAGTATACTTTTTCTATGATAGTTTGTTCATAAGTAGTAGGAAAAGCGAGTAATAAAGAATATACAAACCAACCATAGAAAGACATGTACCTCATATCTGCATGTATGCTCCTTCACTCTGAGCCAATGAGTGCCTCTGCTTGAAATTTTATAGACATTGGCTCCTTCCTTGCTTGTCGACCATTAATTATATGTAGAGCAACAATCCAAGACTCGTAGACTGACAACTTCATGCTTTAAATTCTGAGCTAACTCAAATAACATTTTATTATATTTACATCGGCTTCATGAATCACTCCAAAGGAGCCAATGGATGAAGATTCCTCCAAATGTTAATTAGCCTATTGCATTGCCTATTGCATCATCGGCTTTAGTGGGCCATCAAATTATTCTCCACATGCTGAGCCGGTAAGAAGTAATATTTTTCATCTTTATATATGTCTAGAATTTCTGGCTGTCGGCTTTTATTTTCCTTCCCTTTCCTCTTACCTGAGCAAGTCTGAACTTTTCGTCCAATCATGGTAGAAGATGCTAAACCAATTAGATCCATATTCCTGCAGATAAGGGATCGGCTTGCTCTAGACCTTGTGGCTGTGCTAATTCTAGCCTCGTACATTGAAGGCCATCAACTTGAAATCATTTGATGCCTATGAGCGGACAGTATATCCTTACTAGATCTTATTTATCAAAGGGACGAGAATCGGCTTCAAGCTCGGAGCATCAAGAAAACCATTGATGAGAGTGAGGCATTGCCCGCCCAGCTTCTTGAGCACGTCAACAAATCAACTGAAGAATTGGCTGGGCTTATTTGTTAAGGTGTGCAACTTCATAACGACATCAAGAAAATCTCCGGCTAACTGCTAGCAAACTCAAATACAATCCATCCTCTGCCACTGATCATGCACCTCGTTGGCAGTTTCCAAATCTTCTGCCAACCGCTCTTTACGACTGACAAGGGTGCCGTGGCTGTGCGGTCACAGTCCACGCTTGGCTCTCCATCGGCTATGCCCCACATTGAGAAGAAAACTGAGAGCCGATGAGCCAGGAGCAGACGGAGAAATTCAACGTTTGTTTACTTTGGGTTCACCACCTCCGCAAGAAAATATAGTTGATGTAGGGGAAAAGGCTCTCAACCCTATTGCCAGCATTACGTTCTTGTTGTCGTCGTTGGCCGTGAGCTCCTTGACCTTGCTCTATGGTAGCTTGTTGTGGCTGCTGCTAGCTTTGCGTCGCCGCACGTGTAACACCCTAGGTGTTTGGCTCCCACAAAATTGCATCTCATTTCATAAACATGTGCATCATCTAGCTCATCAAACCATTGTTACTGAAACATGTATATGCAACATTCTCAATTATGTTTGTTTCATACTTGATTGCTTGTGAATGGTAGTTAGTGCAACATGTGAATGCAACATGAGTTTCTCATACCTTGAAACATGGCATCATGTTAGTGTATATGACAAGTTTAAAATTGAAACAAAGTCATGAAACATGTGAAACATGGATTTGCAACATTAGGGTAATTTGAGTGTTTTGTTGTTTTATCACATGTGATACTTAGAAGTTGGTGTAGCATTTATGTAGAGTGGTTAATTATGGTCTAATACACCTTAACTACACTTAGGGTAATTGATGGGACATTGTTCGTGTGGACCAAAATGACTAAATTGCCCTCTAGGTGGAGGTTTGACTATAGGATGACCTATAGAGTGACTCTATTTGACTGATTAAAAAGTCCAACCTAGAGACCTTGCATGGATGGGCACCCTTTACCAAAGTTGTAGCCAATTTATCAAGGAACAAAAGTCTCAATATGACCATCTCATGAAAATGGCTAGAACATGCTCAAACAGGGCCCACAAGTCAGGTTTCCCTGCTGATTTCAGACTTAGAAAATTTTCTTCAGTCAAGCCCTGACTTACAGTTTCATGAGCCCCTCTTTGTGACCTTGTATCTCCCAATCCAGACCGAATTAGTCCAAGCCCCAATTGACAATGTTGTAGTACTCCTGTAGATCTACAAGTTTGTTGTTACTACCTACCGTTAACTCAGGCTGGATTACGAGATTTGAGGCGATGAATCGGCGCTGTCAGTCGTGCCACCGGACCCCGATTCAGGCGTTTCAGAAAACATTCAGTGAATGCCATGGCCGACCGGTTCAGAGGCTAGCCACCGTGTGGCGTGCATGCTCAGTTAGCGCCTCCACGTCGCGCGCCATGCTCCCAGATGAAAGCCAAGCCAGTGCCTCGCTCACTCCCTCTTCCTCTCGCCCATTTCCCCCTCTACCGTTCTCTTCCACGCGAGCGTGGTGACCGGGAACACCGTGACGCCGCTGAGCCAAATCACCCTAAACTGAGCGCCATTGTTCGATTCCCCTGAACCACAGCACCACCGTGAGCCCCTCCACGTCCTCGACCTCACCGTAACCTCGTCTTCGCCTCAGGTAGGGCTCACCGTGAAGGCAGCTCCACCGGGTCGCCATGTTCGCCGCCGGCCGAGCTCGCACGTGGCTGTGCCGCTCGAGCCTCTTACTGCCCCCTCCTTCCCTTGCTTTAGGTCCCGTTAGTGATGCTGATGCTCGTAGGGTATGCCATTAGGGCCATGATGCCGTCGGCTCGCCGGAGCTGGCCAACCCACGGCCGTGCGCCGCCATGGCCGTCGCCATTCCCCCTAGCCACCAAAATTGCTGCAATTGATGGTACCCCAAGGTGTGCATGGGTGAGGTGAACACGTTGGTACCGGTGGCCTCGCCGAAGCTGCCACCGGCGATGAGCTACCGCCGTCGCTCTTCTTCCCTCCCTTGTCTTTCTCTCTGACTAGTGGGGCCCACTTGTCAGCAGCCACGCGCGGGCGGGAGCCGACCTTGGGCCGCGCCGTGTTTCTGGGCCGCGCTGAGTGTGCTGGCGCGCGCGCGTCACGGGCCGCAGTGGCTTTCCGGGACGGCCCAGTAGCTGTATAGGGTTTCCATTTTGTTTTGTTTTATTCTTTTTCACAGATTTGGGTACAGATTCAAAAATGTATATCTCTTGGTTGGTAGATCCAAATGATGTGGTTCCAATTTTGTTGAGTTCCTGGTAATGTCTAGTTTATATTAAAAATATAAATTATGCCATGTTCTGTTATGAAAAATGGAGTTGCTAATTATCTCTTTTAATCATGTGGGAAATAGGGGTAATTATATATTTTTTTGTGTAGCTCCAAACGGCATGAAATTTTTATGGTGTACTGCTCATATCATGAATAGCTTGTAGTTAAATTTTCATACACTTTGGACACTGTATGTAGGAGTTAGGTAATTCTCTTGTTTGCATGGATGGATCTTATGTGAATTTTCATAATTTTTCTATAGATCCAGTAAAGGTAAAATTTGGTGAGTGCTATTCTTATGCTAGAATGATACTAGAAGTTGGCACTATACTTTCTAATGTTCCTCTTGTATGCACAACAAGTTGGTAAACTTGGTTTGGTCCAATTATGCTTTTGCATCATCACTAAATATTTAATTTAGTAAACCTACCATTTCTGGATAAATTCTATGTTTACTTTAATTTGATTTGGTTAACGTAATAATCATGCTTTGATATTTACAAATGATTTGTAGAGAATTTCATAACCTTTCCAGAATGTCCACTTGCAAGTCATTTGAATTTGTAGAACTCTTGTTGTGATTGAATTAAGGAACTGCTCGTTTGCATATGAAACCTTAACTGTTGATTTAAGTATGCCTTTACTATTCCTAAGCTTGTGGTAATGTTCCTAGGTGTTAGGCCTTTAACTGAAGATGAGCATCTTTATCTTAGGTTATGCAAGTTAGGTAAGTTGATCTTGTTCTTCGAGTTAAGTTAGATGCATGTTTTAAAGTGATTTGAATAGAGCTATTCTTAATCGGTAAACGAGTGTCCAGTGATGTTTTTGTTAAACACTTACTGTATCCATTCATCATGAGCATCATGTCATTCCTTATGCATCCATAATATTTATCTTATGCATCTGCATGCAATAGGTGTACCAGAAGGAGTGACACTGCTGGAATTCGAGGGACCGAGCGGGGAGCAGCAGCAGCCAACACCGAAGGTTCAGGAGGTGCAACCCTTAGGAGAAGTGCCAGACAAGGTCGCCGTTGAGTGCCCGGATCACCGTCCGTGCAACTTTGTGAAAGGCAAGCCCCGGAGCATATTAAGCCTCCTAATTTCCAAAATGCAATTAAAGTATTATTGTTACATATATATTATTGCATTAAGTTTAGGTGTTGGATGCAAACACTTGCTGCATTGGTTATCCAATCCTTGTCCAGATATTGATACCCTGAATCCTATGTAGCTCAGGCTCGTGTAGTGCTTAGCCCTGCTTAAACGCGGTAGAAGTCAGGTGATTTCCTGTCACCTACGAGCTATAGGGATATACATATGGCACGGTTGGCTATATTTGCTATCGTGGAAAAGAACCTGTCTTAATTTGAATTGAAGACCGGGCGGAGGCTTGCTGGTTTGTAGTGACTCCGTTTGTGTCGCTTAAGGACCGAATCTTGGAGCCTTTCCTATTCATGTTGAACGCATGCCTCTCTCTTAGTTGGCCGGGTCTGGAGACCGACCACGAAGCCGAGTAGCTCACCTTAGTCCGAGAGTCGATAAGTATAAAGTACGCCTCGGAAGGGAGCCGTAGGCGTGAATCCAAGGGCAGGTGATTTAAAAGTCCTGATCGTCCTGGCAGAAGGGTAATCCCCAAGAGTGCTGGCGCTGATCAAACCCGCGAATTTGGTTCCTGAGTTGTACTAAAGGTGACCCACGGCTACC
Source organism: Miscanthus floridulus (assembly GCF_019320115.1). NCBI lineage: Eukaryota > Viridiplantae > Streptophyta > Magnoliopsida > Poales > Poaceae > Miscanthus > Miscanthus floridulus. Next base: position 34,944,919 of record NC_089596.1, read on the forward strand.
CTTGCAAAATATGCCAGGCTAAGAGTTAGGAATACCCCCTCAGCTGAGTTGTAATTCGATTCGAGTTGCCGTCTCTCACCGGTTAGTGAGAACTTGACGGGCTTATCTCCAAAGTAGATACACTAAATAACATAATGGTTCAGGAATGATGATATGATGATGACAACCTTATTATACCTGCTATGGTTAATATTGTTTGCTCCTAATAAGTGAGTGCTCTAGTATAGGTGCTAATCTAGTAGACAGGTAAATGATGATAAACTTGATGCTAAGTTTAAATTGGTCACTATATTCATAAGCTCTTTTATGCAACTGTGTCAAGCTAGCCCACCTCATAAGCCTTGCATGACCCTTGGTGTCCTTTATTTCTAGTTTTGACGGGTAAGTCTAGCTGAGTACCATCTCGTACTCAGGGTTTATCTCCCACCTATTACAGATAACCAGTTCTAGTTTGGTTGCTGCAAGTATTGCCTTCTCCCAGCTGGGGATGAAGACTAGACCATTGGGCGCGGTCTCTCCTAGTTCTCGTACCTGAAGATGCTTTTGTGGGACATGACTAAGATCTGGCAATGTATTTGAAACTATGAAGTTATGTACTAAACTATGTTCCTTCCGCAAATTTGAACTTGGTTTGTAATATTTTATTTGAACTCTAATGGATGTAATCCAAATGCCACTTGTGAAATGTTGTAACGAATGATGTAGTGTGTTGAATCACTACGGTCTTGGTTTGTATGTCGGGAGTTGTTTGAAGTCCTTCGTGATTTCCGGACTACCGAGATTATGGGAGCTTAAGTACATGGATTTAATCACTTCGATGATTGTTTTTGTACTTACGTTCTTATAATTTGGTCGGTTCTATTACAGCTGGCATCAGAGCAAGATTCGACACTAAACATGTCATTTGTGTATTTAAAACAAAAGTATTTATGAAAATTCTAAATTAAATACTAAGTGTTGCCAGTGGTCATATCCTTTATGCCCAAATAAGGACTCTTAGGTGGCTTATTAAAGTACTAACTTGGGGATTCCTACATGTTTCTATTTCGTTGTCCATACGGCGTGCTATTGTATGGATGCCATCTGCTTGGGTGGTAATGTATGGATCAAAATACCTCACGCTCTAGTAAGTGGGAGTTGTGAGAGCATGACCGTCCAACCGTCGGTCTAGGGGAGAGTAGTTGTGGTTGCTCGCATACTTACATGTTCGATCATGTATCTATGAGAGTACTTAAGTGTGGGTATCTCTGTCGAGTAGCTATGATACTAGAGTATATACATCGGGGGATGTATGTATGAAAGTATTTAGTTTACTGCTTACTTTACATGCCTTTTTGGGAAATTATTGGGCTGAAATGAAATTTATTGCAGGTACACTAACAACGTATCATTGTAGATCGACTAGCTACCGTATATGAGAGAACGTATGTATGCCACCGTATATTTCGCTAGCCTTTAAATTTTTCTAGGTTTGTGAGGACGTACGGATCGTGCATGCATCATGTTCAAGCATACATGGCATTCTTGCATTACTCCCTCCTTTAAAATTTGATGGTCATATTAAGACTTTTGTTCCTTGATAAATTAGCTACAACTTTGGTAAAGGGTGCCCATCCATGTAAGGTCTCTAGGTTGGACTTTTTAATCAGTCAAATAGAGTCACTCTATAGGTCATCCTATAGTCAAACCTCCACCTAGAGGGCAATTTAGTCATTTTGGTCCACATGAATAATGTCCCATCAATTACCCTAAGTGTAGTTAAGGTGTATTAGACCATAATTAACCACTCTACATAAATGCTACACCAACTTCTAAGTATCACATGTGATAAAACAACAAAACACTCAAATTACCCTAATGTTGCAAATCCATGTTTCACATGTTTCATGACTTTGTTGCAATTTTAAACTTGTCATATACACTACCATGATGCCATGTTTCAAGGTATGAGAAACTCATGTTGCATTCACATGTTGCACTAACTACCATTCATAAGCAATCAAGTATGAAACAAACATAATTGAGAATGTTGCATATACATGTTTCAGTAACAATGGTATGATGAGCTAGATGATGCACATGTTTATGAAATGAGATACAATTTTGTGGGAGCCAAACACCTAGGGTGTTACAGCCCTCTCCCCTTAGAAAAATCTATTCCCAAGATTTAGAAGGCGTACCATTTAGTATAGAAAGTCAGAAAATTTTCCTTTAGATAATCTTCCCGCTCCCATGTTGCATCCCGATCACTATGATTACTCCAAACTACCTTGTATAACTTAACTACTCACCTACGAGTCACTCTTTCTTAAGTATCTAGAACCTGCACGGGCTTCTCCTCATAAGAAAGATCAGATTTCAATTCGATTCTCCTCGTTGCTACTCTTTCCTCGGGAATACGGAGACACTTCTTTAGCTGAGACACATGGAATACAGGGAATATAGCTCCCATTTCACATGGTAGATCGAGTTTATAGGCTACTCTTCCACTTTTCTCGATAATTCGGTAAGGTCCAACATATCGAGGCTCAAGCTTCCTTTTGATTCCAAAACGTTTTACTCCTCTCATAGGGGATACCTTCAGATAAACATGGTCACCTACTTCAAACTCAACAGATTTTCTTCTCTTATCAGCGTAGCTCTTTTGTCTAGCCTGAGCGGCAGTCATATTCTTCTGTATAGTTCGAACTTGCTCTTCAGCTTCTTTTACAAAATCAATACCATAGAATCTTCTTTCTCTGGGTTCAACCCAAAGATTAACTTATTACAAAGCTACTCGTTCATGCATGAGGATCAACAAAAGACTAGCTCTAGCGCATTAGCTATGTAGTAAGCTAAACTACGCATCATCCTCAGAGTCAGTGTCGAAGATCTCTCCTCCATCTTCATCACTAGCAGGTTCTAACTCCTCATCTTCCTCCTCTTCAGGTGGAACGTCCTCAGGTCCATTAACCTCAATGTCATCATCATCTTCAGCCATGATGACACCAGAGCCCATCTCATCCTCGTCATCAGGGGTTATTGTATTAGTGCTGCTGGAAATAATATCATGACTAACCAAGTAGTTAAAGATGTAAAGATTGAGATTGGGGATCAAGAGTTCCTTGCGGATCTTGTAGTTCCGCCGAGGGTAGGAATTGATGTAATCCTAGGGATGAAGTGGATGAGCGGGAATGGAGTGTTGATCGATACATCAACCCGTGTGGCAATGTTGAGAGATCCTGTGGATAAGAAGAGTTTTCTAGTGCAGTTGCCTCGTGATATCGCTATCCACAATATAGCCAATGCTACCCTAGCCAAAGCCATTGAGGATATACCGGTTGTCTATGAGTTTCCAGATGTCTTCCCTGATGACTTGCCTGGATTACCTCCGGACCATGAAGTAGAATTCAAGATAGAACTCATTCTGGGTACGACTCCTATTTCTCGAAGGCCCTATAGAATACCGTCCAATGAGTTGGCTGAGCTGAAGATTCAGTTGAATGAGCTATTAAAGAAAGGTTTGATTCGGCCTAGTTCTTCTCCTTAGGGTTGTTCAGCTATCTTTGTGAAGAAGAAGGACGAGTCTCTGCGCATGTGCGTGGATTATCGTCCCCTTAATGCTGTTACTATCAAGAACAAATACCCTCTTCCTCGCATCGATATTCTGTTTGATCAACTCTCTAAAGCTAAGGTATTCTCCAAGGTTGATTTGAGGTCTGGCTACCATCAGATCAAAATTCATCCTGAAGATATACCTAAGACAGCTTTCTCTACTCGTTATGGCTTGTTCGAATATCTTGTCATGTCCTTTGGGTTGACAAATGCTCCGGCACACTTTATGTACCTGATGAATTTGGTATTCATGCCGGAATTGGACAAGTTCGTCGTCGTATTCATTGATGATATCCTTGTATATTCTCAGAATGAAGATGAGCATGCTGAACATCTGAGAATTGTTTTAACTTGATTACGTGACAACCAGCTTTATGCTAAGTTCAGCAAGTGCGAATTCTGGTTGAACAAGGTACCTTTTCTAGGTCATGTGTTATCTGGAGATGGAATTTTGGTTGACCCTACTAAGGTGCAAGAAGTCTTAGATTGGAAGGCACCTACTACGGTCACAGAAGTCCAAAGTTTCCTGGGTTTGGCTGGCTATTATCGTCGATTCATCCCAGATTTCTCTAAAATCGCCAAGCCCATGACTCGACTACTTCAAAAGGATGAGAAGTTTATGTGGACCCCGAAGTGTGAAGAGGCTTTCCACACTTTGTGGACCTTACTAACTTCTGCTCCTATATTGGCACAACCTGACATCGAGAAGCCTTTTGATGTCTATTGTGATGCATGTGGCACTGGTTTGGGGTGTGTTCTTATGCAGGAGGGCCGAGTCATTGCTTATGCTTCATGCTAGCTTCGAAAGCATGAAATCAATTATCCTACCCATGACTTAGAGCTAGCCGTAGTTGTTCATGCCCTGAATATTTGGAGACATTACTTGTTAGGTAATGTGTGCAACATCTATACTGACCATAAAAGTCTCAAGTACATCTTTACTCAGTCCGAGTTGAACATGCATCAACGACGATGGTTAGAATTAATCAAAGACTACAACCTTCAAGTGCACTACCATCCTGGCAAGGCAAATGTGGTTGCTGATGCCTTAAGTAGAAAGGCCCATTGCAATTCCTTAGTTAGTGAAGACTTTCATCTAGCACACCTCCTTCATCCTATAGTACTCCACAATATCACTATGGATTGCTCTCTTAGAGGTCGAATTATCGAACTCCAGAAGACTGATGTGGGTGTGTTTCACATCAAGCGGAAGATGAAAGAGCAGGAGACCAAGCACTTTAGGGTCGATGACAAAGGAATTCTCTGGTTTAATGATAGGCTTATAATACCTAAAGACAAAGAACTTAGAAATCAAATTATGGCTGAAGCCCATTCTTCTAGATTGTCCATCCATCCTGGTAGCAGTAAAATGTATCAAGATCTCAAGCTGTATTATTGGTGGACCAAGATGAAGAAAGAAATCGCAGCCTACGTGGCAAGGTGTGATAACTATTGCAGAGTCAAGGCTATTCACATGAAGCCCGGGTTATTGCAGCCACTCTCTATTCCTGGCTGGAAGTGGGAAGAAATTGTTATGGATTTCATTGTTGGATTACCCACTACCAAAAAGGGTTGTGATTCCATCTGGGTTATCATAGATCGTCTAACCAAATCCGCTCACTTTATTCCGGTCAAGTCTACCTATCACCCTCACAATTATGCTAATATTTATTTTCAACAAGTGGTACGTCTCCATGGTGTACCCAAATCCATTGTTTCAAATAGAGGACTGCAATTCACGGCTCGCTTTTGGGAATGCTTACATCAGAATCTTGGCACTCATCTAATCCGTAGTTCTGCCTATCATCCGCAAACATCGGGACAGACTGAGCGTGTTAATCAAATTCTTAAAGACATGCTTAGAGCTTGTCTTATCTCTTGCAAAGGCTCTTGGGAGGAATGGTTGCCTCTCGCTGAATTCTCTTATAACAACAGTTATTAAGAGAGTATCAAGATGGCTCCTTTTGAAGCGCTATATGGCCACAAGTGTAGGACTCCTTTAAACTGGGTGGAACCTGGAGAAAGAAGATTCTGTGGTATTGATTTTGTAAAAGAAGCCGAAGAGCAAGTCCGAACTATACAGAAGAATATGACTGCCACTCAGGCTAGACAAAAGAGCTACGCTGATAAGGGAAGAAAACCTATTGAGTTTGAAGTAGGTGACCATGTTTATCTGAAGGTATCCCCTATGAGAGGAGTAAAACGTTTTGGAATCAAAAGGAAGCTTGAGCCTCGATATGTTGGACCTTACCGAATTATTGAGAAAAGTGGAAGAGTAGCCTATAAACTCGATCTACCACGTGAAATGGGAGCTATATTCCTGGTATTTCATGTGTCTCAGCTGAAGAAGTGTCTCCGTATTCCCGAGGAAAGAGTAGCAACGAGGAGAATCGAATTGAAATATGATCTTTCTTATGAGGAGAAGCCCGTGCAGGTTCTAGATACTTAAGAAAGAGTGAGTCGTAGGTGAGTAGTTAAGTTATACAAGGTAGTTTGGAGTAATCATAGTGATCGGGATGCAACATGGGAGCGGGAAGATTATCTAAAGGAAAATTTTCCGACTTTCTATACTAAATGGTACGCCTTCCAAATCTCGGGAAGAGATTTTTCTAAGGGGGGAGGGCTGTAACACCCTAGGTGTTTGGCTCCCACAAAATTGCAACTCATTTCATAAACATGTGCATCATCTAGCTCATCATACCATTGTTACTGAAACATGTATATGCAACATTCTCAATTATGTTTGTTTCATACTTGATTGCTTGTGAATGGTAGTTAGTGCAACAAGTGAATGCAACATAAGTTTCTCATACCTTGAAACATGGCATCATGGTAGTGTATATGACAAGTTTAAAATTGCAACAAAGTCAAGAAACATGTGAAACATGGATTTGCAACATTAGGGTAATTTGAGTGTTTTGTTGTTTTATCACATGTGATACTTAGAAGTTGGTGTAGCATTTGTGTGGAGTGGTTAATTATGGTCTAATACACCTTAACTACACTTAGGGTAATTGATGGGACATTGTTCATGTGGATCAAAATGACTAAATTGCCCTCTAGGTGGAGGTTTGACTATAGGATGACCTATAGAGTGACTCTATTTGACTGATTAAAAAGTCCAACCTAGAGACCTTGCATGGATGGGTACCCTTTACCAACTTTGTAGCCAATTTATCAAGGAACAAAAGTCTCAATATGACCATCTCATGAAAATGGCTAGAATAAGCTCAAACAGGGCCCACAAGTCAGGTTTCCCTGCTGATTTCAGTCAAGCCCTGACTTACAGTTTCATGAGCCCCTCTTTGCGACCTTGTATCTCCCAATCCAGACCGAATTAGTCCAAGCCCCAATTGACAATGTTGTAGTACTCCTGTAGCTCTACAAGTTTGTTGTTACTACCTACTGTTAACTCGGGCTAGATTACGAGATTTGAGGCGATGAATCGGCGCTGTCAGTCGTGCCACCGGACCCCGATTCAAGCGTTTTAGAAAACATTCAGTGAACGCCGTGGTCGATCGGTTCAGAGGCTGGCCACCACGTGGTGTGCATGCTCAGCTAGCACCTCCACGTCGCGCGCTGTGCTCCCAGATGAAAGCCAAGCCAGCGCCTCGCTCACTCCCTCTTCCTCTCGCCATTTCCCCCTCTATCGTTCTCTTCCATGCGAGCGCGGTGACTGGGAACACCGTGATGCCACCGAGCCAAATCACCCTAAACCGAGCGCCATTGTTCGATTCCCCTGAACCACAGCACCTCCGTGAGCCCCTCCACATCCTCGACCACACCGTAACCTCGTCTTTGCCTCAGGTAGGGCTCACCGTGAAGGCGGCTCCACCGAGTCACCATGTTTGCCACTGGCCGAGCTCGCACATGGCTATGCCGCTTGAGCCTCTTACTGCCCCCTCCTTCCCTTGCTTTAGGTCCCGTTAGTGATGCTGATGCTCATAGGGTAGGCCATTAGGGCCGTGATGCCGTCGGCTCACCGAAGCTGGCCAACCCGTGGCCGTGCGCCGCCATGGCCGTCGCCATTCCCCCTAGCCACCGAATTTACTGCAATTGATGGTACCCCTAGGTGCGCATGGGTGAGGTGAACACGCTTGTACCGATGGCCTCGCCGAAGCTGCCACCGGCGACGAGCTACCGCCGTCGCTCTTCTTCCCTCCCCTGTCTTTCTCTCTGACTAGCGGGGCCCGCTTGTCAGCAGCCGCGCGCGGGCGGGAGCCGACCTTGGGCCGCGCCATGTTTCTGGGCCGCGCTGAGTGTGCTGGCGCGCGCGCGTCGCGGGCCGCAGTTGCTTTTCGGGCCGGCCCAGTAGCTGTATAGGGTTTCCATTTTGTTTTGTTTTATTCTTTTTCACAGATTTGGGTACAGATTCAAAAATGTATATCTCTTGGTTGGTAGATCCAAATGATGTGGTTCCAATTTTGTTGAGTTCATGGTAATGTCTAGTTTATATTAAAAATATAAATTATGCCATGTTCTGTTATGAAAAATGGAGTTGCTAATTATCTCTTTTAATCATGTGGGAAATAGGGGTAATTATATCTTTTTCTATGTAGCTCCAAATGGCATGAAATTTTTATGGTGTACTGGTCATATCATGAATCGCTTGTAGTTAAATTTTCATACACTTTGGACACTGTATGTAGGAGTTAGGTAATTCTCTTGTTTGTATGGATGGATCTTATGTGAATTTTCATAATTTTTCTATAGATCCAGTAAAGGTAAAATTTGGTGAGTGCTATTCTTATGCTAGAATGATACTAGAAAAAATATAAAATCTGTTGCTTGATACTTTTCAATAGGGTTTCCTAATTATGCTAGAAATAGACTTGCCATCTGTTATTTTTGATACAGCAAGTTCTGCTTGTCCAATTGCTTTGAAATTTTTATGGTAGTCTATGAGACGCATGAGGTAGCTACTGTAATTTTGTAGATTTTTCTGTACAATTTTACTATATGTTGCTTTAATCACCTAATTAACTAAATAAATTAGAAAATGACATTAAATAATTTATTTAGAAGTTGGCACTATACTTTCTGATGTTCCTCTTGTATGCACAACAAGTTGATAAACTTGGTTTGGTCCAATTATGGTTTTGCATCATCACTAAATATTTAATTTAGTAAACCTGCTATTTCTGGACAGATTCTATGTTTACTTTAATTCGATTTGGTTAACGTAATAATCATGCTTTGATGTTTACAAATAATTTGTAGAGAATTTCGTAAGCTTTCCAGAATGTCCTCTTGCAAGTCATTTGAATTTGTAGAACTCTTGTTGTGATTGAATTAAGGAACTGCTCGTTTGCATATGAAACCTTAACTGTTGATTTAAGTATGCCTTTACTATTCCTAAGCTTATGGTAATGTTCCTAGGTGTTAGGCCTTTAACTGAAGATGAGCATCTTTATCTTAGGTTATGCAAGTTAGGTAAGTTGATCTTGTTCTTCGAGTTAAGTTAGATACATGTTTTAAAGTGATTTGAATAGAGCTATTTTTAATCGGTAAACAAGTGTCCAGTGATGTTTTCGTTAAACACTTACTGTATCCATTCATCATGAGCATCATGTCATTCCTTATGCATCTATGATATTTATCTTGTGCATCTGCATGCAACAGGTATACCAGAAGGGGTGACACTGCTAGAATTCGATGAACCAGGAGGGGAGCAGCAGCAGCCAACACCGGAGGTTCAGGAGGTGCAGCCCTCAGGAGAAGTGCCAGACGTGGTCGCCGTTGAGTGCCCGGATCACCGTCCGTGCAACTTTATGAAAGGCAAGCCCCGGAGCATATTAAGCCTCCTAATTTCTAAAATACAATTAAAGTATTATTGTTACATATATATTGTTGCATTAAGTTTAGGTGTTGGATGCAAACACTTGCTGCATTGGTTATCCAATCCTTGTGCAGATATTGATACCCTGAATCCTATGTAGCTCAGGCTCGTGTAGTGCTTAGCCCTGCTTAAACGCGGTAGAAGTCGGAGGATTTCCTGTCACCTGCGAGCTATAGGGATATACATATGGCACGGTTGGCTATATTTGCTATCGTGGAAAAGAATCTGTCTTAATTTGAATTGAAGACCGGGCGGAGGCTTGCCGGTTTGTAGTGACTCCGTCTGTGTCGCTTAAGGACCGAATCTTGGAGCATTTCCTGTTCATGTTGAACGCATGCCTCTCTCTTAGTTGGCCGGGTCTGGAGACCGACCACGAAGCCGAGTAGCTCACCTCAGTCCGGGAGTCGATAAGTATAAAGTACGCATCGGAAGGGAGCCGTAGACGTGAGTCCAAGGGCAGGTGATTTAAAAGTCCTGATCGTCCTGGCGGAAGGGTAATCCCCGAGAGTGCTGGCGCTGATCGAACCCGTGAATTTGGTTCCTGAGTTGTACCAAAGGTGACCCATGGCTACCCTTGCAAAGTATGCCAGGGTGAGAGTTGAGAATACCCCCTCAGCTAAGTTGTAATTCGATTCGAGTTGCCGTCTCTCACCGGTTAGTGAGAATTTGACGGGCTTATCTCCAAAGTAGATACACTAAATAACATAATGGTTCAGGAATGATGGTATGATGATGACAGCCTTATTATACCTGTTATGGTTAATATTGTTTGCTTCTAATAAGTGAGTGCTCTAGTATAGGTGCTAATCTAGTGGACAGGTAAATGATGATAAACTTGATGCTAAGTTTAAATTGGTCACTATATTCATAAGCTCTTTTATACAACTGTGTCAAACTAGCCCACCTCATAAGCCTTGCATGACCCTTGGTGTCCTTTATTTCTGGTTTTGACGGGTAAGTCTAGCTGAGTACCTTCTCGTACTCAGGGTTTATCTCCCACCTATTACAGATAACCAGTTCTACTTTGGTTGCTGCAAGTATTGCCTTCTCCCGGCTAGAGATGAAGACTAGACCGTTGGGCGCGGTCTCTCCTAGTTCTCGTACTTGAAGATGCTTTTGTGGGACATGACTAAGATCTGGCAATGTATTTGAAACTATGAAGTTATGTACTAAACTATGTTGCTTCCGCAAATTTGAACTTGGTTTGTAATATTTTATTTGAACTCTAATAGATGTAATCCGAATGTCACTTGTGAAATGTTGTAACGAATGATGTGTTGTGTTAATCACTACGGTCTTGGTTTGTATGTCGGGAGTTGTTTGAAGTCGTTCGTGATTTCCGGACTACCAGGATTATGGGAGCTTAAGTATAGAGATTTAATCACTTCGATGATTGTTTTTGTACTTACCTTCTTATAATTTGATCGGTTCTATTACAGCACGCATATGGCAGCCTCCACCCGGTTGGCCATCGCTGACACATCGTACTCTGATGAGATGTCGAGCATTCCAAGCAGGATTTCCAGCGAGAACTTGTTGCGTGATGCGATACACGGAGTTCCCACGCTTGTCTGTCCACTCTTGGGGAGCATGGCTATGAATGACTTGGGCATCTCTATGTCATCATGGACATCGCTGCTGATGGCGATAGCGGCCTTTGTGGATCTTGTTTGCGGAGTCGCGCCTCTGCTGAAGGTCCTTATGCGCTTTTTCAGTAAGGCTGGCATCCGAGACGCAAGGCACCGACAGCCACCATTTATCTTCTGGCTTAAGAAAAATAATAAGCTACTTCTCAAAGATCTCCTCATATATTTCGCTTCCTTTAGCTAATAGAGTATGATGACCATATAAAGGGCTAGCTTCATCGGGTATTGGCATTGCTTCCCCGGCAGTAGAGGACTAAAATATTCCACGGGCCATCGGCTATCCTTTGTTTATTACCTCCATTGGCTATTTATCGTACCAAGAAACGATAGCCGATGAAAGAATCCAAGATATAACCTGACGTATTAACTCATCATTTAAAATATTATACTAACATTGGATAGGTGTCGTCACAAGTCCGTCCCTGTGTTCGCATTATGTGGCTACTTGTAGACCGTATCCTCGACGAACGTCACCAAATCCATCTTTCAACCAATAATGCACGTATACAATCAGTCATACACCACATACTTGGATATATGGTGCTGTGCAATCTGGCATACCATTATCATCCAGCCAGGTGTATTTCTGTATATTTGGTCTTTGAGCCGATGGAGGCGAACGAATAGTCGATGGAGGTGAACGTACGTGTCTCTTCTTCTGGTGTGAATTTCTTCAGGCTGTTTAGGCTTTGCCGATGGTTCCGGCAATTCACATCTTCCTTTGTACAGGTGGCCTTTATTATAACCGGTCCTTTTTGGGGTGAGCTTGGCCTTGATCTTGTCTATTTCCTTGGCGGGGATTTGGAATGCCTTGGTGAGCACGCCGTTGGGCAGCTTACGGGTAGCCTTGAAGAACATCATGGGGATGGACTATGTGCCGGGAAGCTAGCTGTTGAAGATAGAGATGGCAGCAATGGGTTCGGAACCCATGTCCTTTTGAAACTGCATGAGGCCCCATGGGAAAGCAAAAGCATCGCCCTGGGCGATGATTTTGGAGATGAGCTTATTGGTGATGATGACAAAGCCAACACCGAGGGTGCCGTGGAGGACAAAGATGAACTCGGCGGCGCACGGGTGCGTGCATGGCGTGTTTAAGCGCCCCCCCCCCCCATACATAGTCGATGCGGGAGATCGAGACGCCGAGCGTGTTCATCTCTCTAGGATCTTTTTAGCGTTCGTACCTGTGACAGGCTGATCGTGTTGTTGGTGACGTCAGGCTTGGCCAGGATGCTGGAAAAGAAGTCATCAGCGGTGGTTGCTTTCACCTTGTATGGGACTCTTTCACCTTGATCTTGCCTTGTATCTGACATATCGTGACAAATGATCCGATATCTTTAGCCGATGTAATATGCTTTATCATCTGCTTTTGTTTCGAAATTAGGATTATAGCTCTGAAAATCACAATATATGGAAGCATATTTTTTTATTTTTTCTCCATCCCATGAAAATCCTTGCATGTAGAACTACGTATTGTACATGTACTCGGGTTAGTCGATGCAATATCAATAGCCGATAGCGGAGCAGAGGGCAGATCCTCGAGAAACCAAAACATGATTAGTTCCTTCGTCTGATATTTCTCTTTGCATCCTTCCTGAAATCGGCTATCACAGGTCAAAACTTCTCGTATGCAAGGCCTTGAACTTCAAAGTTAGTAGCCGATTCTACTCTCTATCGGCCGATTTTCACGAATCAAAATTATTATAATATTTATTACTCTCGTCTCGTCTGTTTGTTGCTCTCTGCCGGATGTGAAAGCAAAGAACCATGGAAAGCCCCATCGGCCTGATACTTTGATTATCCTTGTGAGCCGATGAGTATCCTTGTGATTTTCCCATCGGCTTGATGCCTTAAGGCCTGGTTTGGTCGTTTTATCAACAGTAACCGATGAAACTGAGCCAATAGCCGATTCCTCTTCTGAGCGTCTTCAGGTGGACACTTCTGTACTCCCACCAGTGTAATTTATTTCCTGGATAGCTGACTGCATCGGCTGTTCCATAAGTCGATGTCTCAACAATTTTATATTCTTTTTAATCACCGGATCATCAATGCCGTATATTCTAATTTCCTGGTTGATGACTCATCTCTTTCTGGTTTTGGAGCCAATAATAAAATAGCCGATGGTCTCTTTTCGGCTGTCAGGTTGCCAACTTCTTCCGTACGTATCTCTGACGCAACCTCCCATAATGACATTTTCTTCTTATTGAAAAATATGCTTGGCCGAACAACTGATGATAACCCATGGAAGAAAACTAATTCTAACCCCGACAATCCCATCGGCTCCAACCGAACCAGCGACGGTCATCGGCTATGTTGATCTACATCGATTTCACCTGATTATTTTTTGAAATTCCACTGCTGTACCAGAAAACGATATATCACTGGCTTTACGCTATTGCTGATTGTTTGCAGACTTCATTAGCTTGAAGAGTAAGGTGATGAACTAACAACCGATTTGTCGGGGACCTAATACCGGGGTACCCTAGAAGGTGGAACCAAAAACCACCGAACGTTAAAAACTTCTGGACGCACAAGAGCGCCGTTTCGTCCCTTATTCGAATGACAGGGGTTTGGTTCCGCCTCGCCCGACGCCTTTTTGAGATAGCTCTGCCTCGTCCGAAGGGCTCAGGGTTAGTCTCCGTCTCGCCCGACGCCTTTGAGGTGGCTCGGCCTCGCCCGAGGGCTCAGGGCTAGACTCCGTCTCGCCCAACGCCTTTGAGGTGGCTCTGCCCCGCCCGAGGGCTCAGGGCTAATCTCCGTCTCGCCCGACGCCTTTAGGGTGGGCTCGGTCTCGCCCGAGGGCTGAGGGATAGATTCCGCCTCGCCTGACCCCGGAGGAGCGGGGACGGTCTCGCCCTAGAGATAGGGATTGGTCTCCGTTTTGCCCGACGGCAAGGAACGAGCCTCACCCTGCTCCATATCTGAAGACCGGATTCATCTTACCTGACAACTTCTCCCCGTTCCCTCAAGATGATAGGTACAGGGCAGGACAAGACGTTTGGGTCAACCGTGGCTCCAAGGACCATACCCTGCGCCCTGGCAGGAAAAGTACTGCCAGGGGATGACGGGACAGGTGCTTTAGACCCTTCCGGGCGCCGCAGAGCCCAAAAGGTTGTACAGGTGCGTGCTCCTTGCCCTGTAGAGTTGTAGGCGCCGCCTTCAGCCCTGGGACACGGAACCCGACGAAGATATACGACAACCGCTACGCTCCAGAAAAGGATTTACTATCTCCACACACGATGGACATTCCGTCACCACGCTATGGACCCGAGGGAGCGGCACCCGCTTCCCGACCCCTTAGGTCCACCAAGTCAGAAGGCCTTGACCACGGCGTCGCTCCGGACCCCGACCCCTCGTCCCTCCGACGAAGACTCACAAGAACCAGAAGGCGTGCGGAGCAAGGCTGGGAGAGGCCAATAAGTCAAAACCACTGTACTACAGCCCACACCCTATGCAGGGCAGCATTCTGTAATCAACCTGGCATTCTACAGAGACATCAACAGTATTGTAGGCGCTTATCTTCCTTCGTACTCATCAGAATGAAGAATGAAGCCAGGTAGACGTGAGCCACAAGACTAAGTAGAGTATACATCCTAAACCCTCGCCCTTGTAAGAGCCAGCCCCTTCCTCTATAAAAGGGGATGCGCTTCCTCCATCAAGGAGGACAGACTTTGAACCGAACAGGAAGACACACATACACACAATCAAGTTGCTAAGAAGCTCTTGACCTCCTTTCAACCCTTCCATGAGAGACTTGGGACCAGTCCCTCTCTCGATCGTTTGTACCCCTTACTACAGACCGTTCCCGGTGCTAATAACACGAGCAGCAACAAACTGGACGTAGGGACATTCGGCCCGAACCAGTATAAATCTTGTGTCCTTTAGCACACCATCCGAGCCTAACGCGCATTACTATAAATTTACTTGCCGGTGCTCGTACGAAACACCGATAGTTGGCGCGCCAGGTAGGGGAGCTTGTGCGTTCCAAATCAGGCCTCGGATGGCCACCCACGCAATCACCTGGGCCCTGGGCGCACACGTGCGTTTTGGCGACCTAGATTTGATCGTCACACTAGGAGGAGCGCTGGCGCTGACTTGCTCAGCCGCCCCATCTCTCCCTTCCATCAACCTCAGCCGTCTTAGGCTTGAGGGCCCACCGGGCAACTCCCTTGGACCCCAGTCATCAAAGGAGGCCTCTCACAACGCCACCCTGTGTCCGGGAGGGTCCGTACGGAGCGCCCCGACGGCGTTTCCGTTCGGTCTTCGCAACGCTGCGGCGACCGCTGGCCGCCTTTAGGAGCTACGTATGGTTCAGTCACCCACGTATATCGAGTTCGTGTGGGCAATTGAGCATGATACGGAGACCCTCTACGAGCTCCTCAACGAGGAGCCAGGATCGTTCTCTAGCTCGGATTCCAGTAGGGGGAGCCACCACCCTTCTCGGGAATGATTCATGACGCAGACCCCCGAGGGTCACGTCGAAAGTGTCTCTAGGGAAGAGGTCACCCCTACGAACAACCCTAATAGCAGATCCGGGGAAGAGACGATGGCCCCATCTCGCCTAAGGATGGAGCAGCTGAGGGCCCGTCAGCAAGAGATCGATGAGGCCAGGCAAGGGCTCGTCCGGGAGTACGCGGACATCAATCGCGAGATTGAACGCCGCAAAGACGGGGGGCGCGCGCGCGCCACGGCCCGCATCGTACACCAGAGGATCCTCACCGACGATGGGACCCTTCCTCACTTTGCCCGAGCCAGCCAGAACATCGCCGCAGCAACCGCCTTGCTGCATGGCCTTCCGGAGGCTGCGACAGCCGAAGATCGCCGGGCCTACAGGGAGATTCGCACGTTGCTTGAGCGTGTGGCAGCGCAGCAGGCGGAAAGTTCGTTGTCTCGACGACGCGAACCCGACACCAGCCAGTGCTCGCCCTCAGTACGTCCCACCAGGGACGCATCCGTTCACCAAACACCGCCAGCCGGCAGGTAGCCCTCCGCCGTCCTAGTACATCAACGCCTCAGCCACGGCCACGACGTACGCAACATCATCGACGCTCGGAAACACGCCCATGGCGACGACAGGAGAAGAAGCACGCCACGGCTACCATCCCCGACGTGGCGGACGCTACGACAGCAACGAAGACCGAAGCTCGAGCCCTGGCCTGCCAGGTCCTCAGGCCTTCGGTCGGCACATCCTCAACGCCGCGTTCCCCCTAAGGTATCGACCGCCTACCAACATCCCTAAATATTCTGGCGAAACAAATCCAGGGCTTTGGCTCAAAGACTATCGGCTTGCATGTCAGGCCGGTGGTGCGAGTGATGACAATTTCATTATTCGCAATCTCCCGCTGTTCTTAGCCGATTCGGCATGAGCATGGCTGGAGCACCTACCGTCCAATGCTATTCAGAGTTGGGCGGATCTGACGGAGATCTTCAGTGGGCAACTTTCGGGGCACGTACAAACTGCCCTAGGAAACCCATGGGACCTCAAGAACTAGCCGCCAGAAGGACCGATGAAACCCTTCGCGGGTACATTCAGCGCTTCTCTCGGCTGTACAATGAGCTCCCTAACGTCGCCAACGCCGACGTGATAGGAGCCTTTCTGTCCAGAACAACCTGCGAATCTCTAGTCCACAAGTTAGGACACAGGGGCCCGCAGACTACCAAGGAACTCCTGGACATCGCCACCAGTCACACCTCCGGAGAGGAGGCGGTCGGAGCTATCTTTGATCTCTCCGACGGAAAGATGAGGTGGGACAAGGACGCCGGTGAAGGCGCCTCCAACCGTCCCGTCAAAAGGAAAAATAAGAAGCAACGGCGCGACAACTCGCTCGTGGCCGCTGCCGACCGCAAAGGTGGCTGTAAGCCTGTGGAGGGCACTCCGAACCACTTCGAGAAAATGCTCGAGGGGCCATGCCCAAACCACGTCTTCCCGGCCAAGCATCTATACAAGGATTGCGGCCTCATGCGCAAATACTTGGCCGGGGGCCTCAACAAAGGGGAGCAGGGGAAGGAACCTGTTCCCACCATAGACGATGCAGAGGAAAAGGACGACGCCTTCCCAACGCCAACCGACGCCCTCATGATCTTCAGAGGATCGACGGTCTACGACTCCAAGCGCCGCCAGAAGCTCGCGCGCCGCGAAGTCTATACAGCCAGACCGGCCACGCCAACCTTCCTTCGGTGGTCAGAATCCGCCATAACCTTCGACCGGACCAACCATCTGGATGCCGTCCCACACCCAGGAAGGTACCCGCTTGTCGTCGATCCGATCATCGGACCTAAACGGCTCACAAAAGTACTGATGGACGGAGGCAGCGGCCTCAACATCATGTACGCCAAGACGCTCGACGAGATGGGCGTCGACCGAACAAACCTCCATCCCATCCGAGCACCTTTCCATGGCATCGTGCCTGGTAGGCAAGCCATGCCACTGGGGTAGATCGACCTGCCCGTCACTTTTGGGGATCGGTTCAATTACTGAACTGAGACCCTCACCTTCGATGTAGTGGGGTTCCCAGGGACTTTCCACGCCATCTTGGGACGACCATGCTACGTGAAAATTCATGGTCGTTCCCAATTATACGTACCTGAAGCTGAAGATGCCAGGCCCCCACGTGGGGTCATCACCATCAGCACCTCCTTCCAGTGCGCTTACGAGTGCAAAGTCGAATGCTACGGACACGCATCCGCAGTCATCGCCTCCGAAGAGCTCGCCACCCTCAGGGAAGAGGTCGTTGAAGAGGCACCCGACGCGAAGAAATCAACCGGGTTGTTTCGAATCGGCAGAAGGCTCCAGGGAGGTCCTCCTGGACCCCAGCAGCTCCGAGGGCAAAAAAGTCCGTATCGGGACCGCGCTCTCCTTCGAATAGGAAAGCGCTGCTCGTCGACTTCCTCCGCGACAACAAAGACATCTTTGCATGGAAACCCTCGGATATGCCAGGCATCCCGAGGGAGGTCGCCGAGCATACTCTCCAGATCCTCCTAGGCTCCAAGCCGATAAAGCAACGCCTACGCTGCTTCGACGAAGAGAAATGCAGGGCCATCGGCGAGGAGATAGCCAAACTGCTAGCCGCAGGATTCATTAAGGAAGTATACCACCCAGAGTGGTTAGCGAATCCCGTTCTTGTGAGAAAAAAGAGCGGGAAATGGAGAATGTGTATCGATTATACCGGCCTCAACAAAGCGTGTCCAAAGGATCCGTTTCCTTTGCCACGAATAGACCAAATAGTCGATTCTACCTCAGGGTGCGAAACCCTCTGCTTCCTTGACGCATACTCCGATTACCACCAAATCACGATGAAAGAGTCCGACCAGCTCGCGACATCTTTTATCACCCCCTTCGGATCATTTTGCTACATTTCGATGCCTTTCGGTCTGAAGAATGCTGGGGCAACGTACCAGCGCTGTATGCTCAGTTGCTTTGGAGACCTCATCGGGTGAACCAGTTGAGGCCTATGTCGATGACATCGTAGTCAAATCCAAACTGAGCTGACCACCTTGTCGCCGACCTTGAGCAAACCTTTGCGAAACTCTGGGCAAACGACATCAAACTCAATCCCGAAAAATGTGTTTTCGAGGTCCCGAGGGGCATGCTGCTCGGCTTTATCGTCTCCGAGCGTGGTATCGAAGCCAACCCAGAGAAAATATCAGCCATCACAAGGATGGGCCTGATTCAAAACATAAAGGGAGTTCAGCGGATCATAGGGTGCCTTGCCGCCCTCAGCCGATTCATTTCACGCCTCGGCGAACGAGGACTCCCCCTTTATCGACTCCTAAAGAAATCTGATCGCTTTGAGTGGACAGCCGAGGCTCAGGAAGCGCTTGACATGGTTAAACGATTTTTGACTAAACCTCCGGTCCTAGTTCCTCCATGCAACGGAGAATCCCTCCTACTATATATATCGGCCACCACCCAAGTGGTCAGCTCTGCCTTAGTGGTAGAACGAGAGGAGGAGGGGCACGCCTTCAAGGTGCAGCGCCCTATATATTTCATCAGCGAGGTGTTATCCGACTCCAAAACCCGCTACTCCCAAATCCAGAAACTCCTCTATACCGTACTCATCACCAAAAGAAAGCTACGCCACTACTTTGAGTCACACCCCATGACAGTAGTGACGTCATTCCCCCTCAGTCGAGGTCGTCCATAGCCATGACGCTATGGGAAGAACCGCAAAGTGGGCACTCGAGCTGATGGATCAGGGCATTTCTTATGCCCCCCGAACAGCGATCAAATCTCAGGTACTGGCTGACTTCATCACGGAGTGGACCGAGGTCCAGATACCACCAGCAGCCGTCGATCAAGAGTACTAGACAATGTACTTCGACTGGGGCGCTGATGAAGAAGGGCGCCAGAGCAGGACTAGTTTTTGTATCTCCCCTTGGGGTCCCCATGAGGTACATGGTTTCGGCTCCATTTCCCCTCATCAAACAATACTGCAGAATACGAAGCGCTCGTCAACGGCCTATGAATCACCATCGAGCTGGGCATCCGACGCCTCGATGTCAGGGGCGACTCTCAGCTGGTCAGTCAACCAAGTCATGAAAGAGTCATGCTGCCACGACACCAAGATGGAGGCATACTGTCAAGAGGTGCGGCGGCTAGAGGACAAATTCGACGGCCTCGAACTCAATCACATCCCAAGGCGCCTCAACTGAAGCAGCCGACACACTTGCGAAAGCAGCATCCGGCCGAGAGCCAGTCCCAGTAGGCGTCTTTGCCAGCGACCAACACAAACCCTCGGTACGCTACACAGGGGTCAGAACAAGCCAACGATGGCCCATCTAGTCCTGACCCCAGGGGCCGACCCTCCAACTGCTCCACCTGACCCCGAGGTCATGGAGCTTGAAGAGGACCCTAGCAGCAGAGTTCGACCCTCCCGATGACTGGAGAACGCCTTACCTCGACTACCTCCTCCACGACATACTACCGGTAGACAAGACGGAAGCCCGACTGGCTCGCACGACGCGCCAAGTCCTTCGTTCTTGTAGAAGGCGAACTCTACAAACGGAGTCACAGCTGGGATTCTGCAACTCTGTATCCCTGGCGAACAGGGAAAACTCCTGCTGAGCGACATCCACGGTGGAGTCTACGGTCATCATGCCGCACCAAGAACGTTGGTTGGGAATGCATTCCGACAAGGTTTCTACTGGCCCACCACTAGTAGCCAATGCCGAGCAAATCGTACGCACCTGCGAAGGGTGCCAGTACTATGCCGGCAAACACACCTCCCGGCCCAGGCTCTCTAGATGATCCCCATCATGTGGCCCTTCATGGTCTAGGGGCTCGACCTGGTTGGGCCACTCAAAAAGGCGCCCGGGGGCTTCACCCACCTGCTTGTCACCATAGACAAGTTTACAAAATGGATTGAAGCTCGACCAATATCCACGATCAAATCCGAGCAAGCGGTGCTGTTCTTCCTCGACATCACCCATCGCTTTGGAGTACCAAACTCCATCATCACAGACAACGGCACACAGTTCACCGGTAGGAAATTCGTTCGATTCTGTGATGAACAACACATCCGAATCGATTGGGCAGCCAGTCGCACACCCTCGGACTGAATGAGCAGGTCGAGCGCGCAAATGGCATGCTCCTTCAAGGCCTCAAACCCAGGATTTTCAACCGGTTGAACAAGTTCAGCGTGCGCTGGCTCGCTGAGCTCCTCGGCCGTGCTCTGGAGCCTAAGGACAACTCCTAGCCAAGCCACCGGCTACACACCCTTCTTCATGGTCTACTGGTTTCCGAGGCCATTCTTCCAACGGACCTTGACTATGGAGCGCCGAGAATCAGAGCATATGACGAACAAGGAGCCGAGGCGTCCCACCAAGACACCATGGACCAGCTAGAAGAAGCCCGCGACAGTCGCCCTCCTCCGTTCGGCTAAGTACCAGCAGGCGTTGCGACGGTACCACAACCGACGGGTGCGGGGTCGAGCCTTCAACGTCGGAGACCTCGTCCTCTGTCTTGTGCAGAGCAACAAGGACCGCCACAAACTCTCCCGCCCTAGGAAGGGCCCTATGTCGTCGTGGAAGTACTTCGCCCAGGCGCCTACCGGTTGAAAACCATGAACGGCGAGGTCTTCACCAACGCCTGGAACATCGAGCAGCTACGTCGTTTCTATCCTTAAAATAAGCTTACACTCTTCCTTATCAGATTTTGTCATAACAAAACCCCGATCCTTAGTGACTTCTGACCCCTGCAAATCGTGAGGGGTCAGACCTCACTCGGGGGGCTGGCATGTGATCGTAACATATGACATATGTAATACAAGTATTACACTTGCAAAAAACCTCCTGTGTTATATTTACAAACATTCTCTAAGTTTTCCATTCGCCTCATAAACGAGTCCCAAGGGCTAAGATTTTGGGAACCAATTCTGAATACAACTGGTAGGACTGCGAGACACCCACGCCCCAGTGGCTGCAACTTCTTTGCTCACCAGTTCAATCAGAATTAGTTCACCCACTGTTCCTAGCTTCTTATGACTTAGACCATGAGAAGGGTTGGAAAGCACTAAAATCATTTCTACAGAAAGGAGAAAGATAAAAAATTGCTTGCCATAAGCAAAGGATGTAATTTTGTTCATTTTTTGCACAAATTCATCACTTACAAAGCGATTTCATTACTAAAAAGGAACAATATACTTATAAATTCAGAGGACTGTTTACTCGGGGGCTTCCACACAAAGTTATTCAATTACAGTCTCTACTTAGCTCTACTACAAGTACTACTGCGGTCGTCAGTGCCACGCTCTCCATCGGCGATGCCCGGGGCATGTACACAGGGCCAGCTCAGTCTACTGCGATCGCCGCTGCCACGCTCTCCATCGGCGACGCCCGGGGCGTGTACATAGGCCAGCTCAGTCTACTGCGGTCGCCATGCCACGCTCTCCATCGGCGACAGTCCCGATATCCCGCCGCTTCAGTAGGATCCTCGAAGGTGCCGCCATCTGCAACGCCTCCGCCAAGGGTGTCCAGGGACTACGCCATCATCGTCAGCCTGCAACCCCCACAGCGACGCCTCCATCGGAGCGTCCGGGGACTACGCCATCGTCGTCAGCCTGCAACCTCGACAGCGACTGCCTCCGCTAGGGTGCATCCGGGGACTACGCCATCATCCCCAGCCATAACCCTGACAACGGCGTATGGGCAGGAAATGCCTCCCGCCAAAGGAGGAGCACAGCGGACGACGGCGCAGTCGACGACTGTACGACGCCCACCGGCGCCTCTTCTCCTTCAGCAGCAGCGACTCCTCAGCAAGGGCGGCACGCACCATCTCATCTACGTTGGATAACCTCTGGCTCGACATCACGCTCTAGATTCACGAGCGAATCTATAAGTTTTCTCTCTCTCTGGCATTACTCTTCCTCACTCAGGAACCGCCGCGACGCACGGACGCATTCGGCGGAAAGGAAGAAGAAGGAGAGATAGCGGCTCGGAGGCAGAAGAGGAGGTGGGATGAGAACTCCTCTCCCCCTCCCTATTTAAAGAGGAGGCGTTGTAGCTAAGGAAAGGCAAAAGGTTGGACGAAAAACCCTCTCTATTCCCCTCTTTAAATACGGAATCAATACTGATTGATACCTGAGGGGACGCGCCGAAACTGACGGGACGTGCCCCGGTCGACGAGGCAGTCCCCCCTTGGTCAAACTGAACACTACCTAGGGTATGGTCCGCCACTGACCCGCTCCGGACGCGGCAATTAAGGCGCCCACATAGGCAGACAACCCTTCGCCTCCTCATGCAGGACCATGGGACGATCCGACGACTAGGACCTTTTAGATCTCCTGGGCCGGCCATCCGGCCTAGAAGAGACGACGAATGAACGCCCAAAGAAAGATAAGCATTTCTGCCTTCTTACTTTACACGTTAAAAATTCATTCTTGGGCTTCCGACCCCGTCAAACGGTAGGAATACGAACATCAATCGGGGGCTGCCGAGGATGTCTACCAATCTAGACTTCCTCCTCACCCGACCCCCTCCAGTACACTTGAAACTAAGGATGTGAAATATGGGCATAAAACTTTGAGTAAAAACTGGACTGAACTAGCAGACCCTACGCCTCGGTAGCTACGGTGTTTCTGTTCGCCAGAAAAATCATGCTCAACGCCCCTCGCGTCTCCAGCTTCAACGTCTGCCTTCTCAAAAAGGGTTCGGAGGGGTCCACCTATAGAGTCTCTCCCAAAGGAGAAGCTGTCAGGTTGCCCAAGTTAATTAAACGGCTCGGATCGCCATCGAGATACGAAAAACAAAGAATAGCAATTCTTATGCAGGTTACTCCAACCTCATCGCGAACATCAGGGTCCGAACCCCGCACGACACATTTGGTAGGAGCTTTTCGTCACTCATACCACCAAGGTAATGTTACCGACCCGCCTTCATTTCGATTATATTATACGTAGGCAAAACATCCCAACGCTGTCGTGTCGCATCACGAAACGGCCGTCGCCTCATTCGATATAGGCGACCACAGGCCGAGGTTCGAAGGTCGGCCCGCGAAGGGCTCGAGGCCGCCTCATGCCGAACAGAGCTAGGGAGAGATAACCGAGACAAGCCCCAGCGGCCCTGCCCGACCCCGCTCAGAAGCGGACAAGGACGTCTCGACCTTTTCTCGTTCGATTCTAACCCTCGAGCCAAACCCACAGAATCTCCATCGAGGAGAGGCCATCAGGCCGCCTAAGCCTATCGAACGGCTCGGGCATCTGCCGGGAGGCGGGTTAAGAAGTTGTGGAGTGCCACCAGAGGGCTCTGCCGACCCCATCAGCCAATGATGGACCCGGATTCCACACTGAACGTACCCGTTAGTGAGCTCAGTTGAGCGCTGATACTCGAGCCGTCGAGGCAAGTGTCGTTCACTCAGCCCCTCCGATTGCGAA
Source organism: Miscanthus floridulus (assembly GCF_019320115.1). Lineage (NCBI taxonomy): Eukaryota > Viridiplantae > Streptophyta > Magnoliopsida > Poales > Poaceae > Miscanthus > Miscanthus floridulus. Next base: position 34,968,864 of record NC_089596.1, read on the forward strand.
AACCAAGGACGGGGTAACACGCAAATAACGGTCGACCCCTATCAGACCCTAACAAGGCCCGGGGGCTCGAGCCAATCAATACAGGGACACAGGTTCGAAGGCCCCACCTTACCGAGCCCATAGAATCCCTAGTTGGGGATTTCTGTTGGAAGACAGGGCGGGGAATATTGCGATGTCATCCATGGACTTCGTCGACCCTGTCACCAAAACCACAGTTCCGATCTCCAGTAACCCCCGACCCCAGCAAATGCAGGGGGTCGGACCTTACTCGGGGGCTGGTTAAGGTACGGCTACCTCCTTTCTTTCTTTCGAAACAATCTCCTCGCATCAAGACCAGCGGCATAATTTAGGGGAACAGATTGGTAAGATCGCAAAAAATCAAACAAAATGAAATTACGACGCAAAATCATGAAACCACGTCCAGACTCGAAAAATACCGACACTTGTCCACATATTACATATAAGTTGTTCTCAAAATTGTTCGACTAATTACTCCCGTGGAGGGAGAACCATCTCTTTCAGATTAGTCTGCCAGGTTTTTCGCAAGGGGAGCAACCATCTTCTCCATTGCCTCTAGCTCATCATCCTCATAGGTGGATGGGAAGCCTTCGCTCATCACCTTTAGGTTGATTTCCTTCTCATAATGAGCATGGGCGATGGTGAAGGCCTGGGTGATCCCGGCGTGAAAGGCACTCTCCTCAAGCTGGCCCACCCGAGCCGTGATACCTGCGGCACGAGCCGCGAGCGGGCTGGTCTCCACCGGCTCCGTCACATTCAGGGCATTAAGGACCACCCCGACCGCAGCTTGCAGAAGATCATGCTCATCGCTCTCAACCTGAAGGGCCCTTCGTGCATAGGCAGCCTCTTTTTCTAGCTTGACGGAGACGTTTTCGGCGCTCAACCTTTGGCTCACCGCGTCACTGAGCTCCGCCGGAGAGAGCTGAACCACCTCGACGTCCTCGTCCACCTTCTGCTGAAGGGCCGTGGCCCTACTCTCGGCCTTCCACCGGAGGTCCCGCTCCATCTCTAGCTCCTTCAGGACTTCGCTGGCCTTCTCATTAGCCGTAGCATTCCTCTAGCAGTAGCTCAGTCTCGCTCCTTTTGGAGCCTGGCGAATCTCCTCCCCATCCAGCTTGGACCTCGCCGACAAATCCTCGAACATCCCGTGGGCCTCCTTCGCGTCTTGACGCGCCTGGGCCTCCCGCTCCTGGGCAGTAGCAAGTTGTGCGGCCATGTCTGCTCGCAGCCGGGCCTCCTCGGAGAGGCGATCCCACTCCGCCTTCTGCTCGTGGAGGAATCGGGATTTATTCCGGCTACGAAGCAACAAGAACCTGAAGAAGAAGAAGACTGGAATCAGAAATGCGAAAACACAAAAACATGCGGAGAAAGAAGAAAATCAAGCGAATACCTGGGTAGTAGGAACGACAATTTCACGCAGGGCTCCTCTGGCCTGGTCCAGGGCCTCCAGCATGGTCGAAATTCCGATGTCAAGACCCTCCCGCTCCATGCTCTCAGAATGATCATCGAGCGAGAACAGAGCTGACGTCGGGTCCTGGGCGGCCATCCACTAAAGCGGTGGCTCCCCCCGCGTGGGGGAGCGGCTTCCTCCCGACAAAGGGGCCGGGGCGGCTCCCTCCTGACCCTGTGCGGCACCACCGCCGCACTCGAGGACCCTCCGGCTGGACCCTCCTCCGTCTGGGTCGCTTCGAGCGCCACGGGCGGATCCACCTGGGCCCCTGGTGGCGCGGATTGCACTACGCCCTCGAGCGCCACCACGACCGCGCCCGGCTGATCCTGGCTTGGCGCGGTCATGACCACCTCCACCGGCGGTATGCGGCCCTCGGCCGGCTGTTCCACGTCCGCCATGGAGGAGGCTGCCCGCTCAGTAACCTCCGGGGCGTGGGAGCCACCACGGACGCCGTGGGTCGGCCAACGCGGCCCCGACGTCGGCATCCACTCCCGCCCGAAACAGGGGGTGACTCTAGGCGACGCCATCTGTCCCGCTTGAATGGCGAGGACTCTTCTTCGGCGCAGCCCCTAGGGGTGACCCAGTCCGCAAGAACCTGCACAAAGTATTAATCATTAGATCCAAAATAGAAATGGAAAAGGATGAAAACAGGGGAATCAGCAGCTCAAGTTGACGTCCTCGGCCGGCGGAAGCGTTTTGGGGACGGATCCCCTAGATCCCTGCCCTGACTCATCTAGGTGGGACCGTTTTGAGCCTACCCCCTGCTCCAGGGCAGGGAGGCTTAACCTCGTGGGGCGTGGCACCAGAACCCGCTCCCCTCCATCGTCTCATGGGGCAGCGGCACAAGACCCGCTCCCCTCCATCGTCTCATGGGGGCAGCGGCACCAGACCCGCTCCCCTCCATGTCTCACGGGCGCGGCACCAGAGCCACTCCCCTCCCCCGTCGCTTCGGGGTCGGCAGCGGCAGGCCCGCTTTCCTCCACCCACCGGTCCTCGGCTGGCACGCCGTGCGAAGCGGCAGGACTCACCGGCCTCCACCGACCTCATCGATTCACTTCCCTCCACGTGGAAAGGGAAGGGTCCCTGCACGGATGGGTGGCCACTTGTCAGCGTGTCCTCGTCCTCCAGGACGTCCCAATCCACGCCGACTGACTACCTCGTCGTCATCATCATCATCGTCGTCTTCATCCTCACTGCTCACATCCTCTCCCTGATCCCGTGCCTCCTGCTTCAGTCGCTTCGCCTTCTTCATCTGCTCTCTTGCTTTCTTGTCCTGCTCGGCCATGAGTCGATTCGCCGCCGCCACGGCCTTGTCCTTGGGCAGCGGAACCGGACTGTCCTTGAAGACTAGCCCCCTTGGCTGGTTCCAACACCACGAAGGCGAGTATCAAAAAATAGAGATTTAGAAAAAAGAAAAGAGCACGAGAGAAGAAGGCTTACGAATTCAAAGAACCCAGGCTCCGGCCGCATTGGGGGATGTCCGGGCACCGGATACACGATGTCGAGGACCCTGCCGGCGGAATCCTTCATCGGCTCCGTCGCCTCCTTGATGCGCTGCGCCACTTCCGAGTAAGGGAGCGCCTCGTCAACGAGCACCGTCCCTTCGAACGACATCCCGGGCATCATCCGATGCAGGGGAAGCACGCGCGCCATCAGTGGCGCCACCCTCCTCGCATGATAGGCGCCGATAATCCCCGTCCCCTTTACACCCCGATCCTTCAGGGCTTGGAGGGCGGAGAGAAGGTCGGAGAGGTGTTTCTTGTCTTTGGACTGGACGCCCTAGCTCCACTGACTCCGGAGCATCTACAATAAGGCGTCCAGTGTACCTCGGAAGGGTGGCACTCACATCATCCCTAACATAAAACCACTGCGAGTGCCATCCCTTGTTGGATGTCGCCAGACGCATGTATGGGTAACCCCTCGACCGGGTATGGCGCAGATGAATGCTGGCACATCCCATCGGCGCGTTCACATCTTTCCCCCCAATCTTCCTCTTCGACAAACTAATGTTAAAGAAATATCGCCACAGATCAAAATGGGGATCGATCCCCAGGAAACCCTCGCACTAGGGCAACAAACGCTGCCATGTGTTGAATCCCATTGGGAGTTAGATGCTGCAGCTCCACCTCGTAATAATCCAGCAGCCCCCGAAGGAATCTATGCGCGGGCACCAGCGAATCCCCGCTCATGAAAGATGGCGAAAGAGACAACATACCCTTCGGGCGGCACCGGCTCACCCTCGTCGCCAGGTAGCAGCCACTCCTGGACGGCGGACAGTGGGCGGAGAAGGCCACGGCGGACGAGGCCCTCCAAACGCCGTGAGGTGATGCTAGATCTGCCCCACAACTCCATTAAAGCAATGAGGGAGGAGGGCAGGCGCGAGCTTGACGGCGGCTGCAACACGAGCGCAAGCTGGTCGATGGTGACGATACGGGCGCAGGAGGCTGGGGCGATTGGCGGCGGATGTTTTCAGAACGCAAAGGTAGGGGAGCGAAATACGGAACCTTGGGGGTGAACCCCGTGGTTTTATAGGGGGCGACGGACGCGAGAAGGGCAACCGTCTGCCTCGATCTCCGGGCCTGCCACGCGCTGCCACCGCATCACGTCGCGGGACACACACCCGCAGTCCCTATCCTCTCACCCCAAAAATCTCGGTGGACGATTCACCTTCCCCAGGCGAATCCGGACTCTCTACCCACCTAGGAAACGCAAGCCACGAAGGCCCCTTTTTTCTCTTTGGCCCACCTAGGGCCCAGAAGCTCGGCGGCCGGCCCAACTAAGGAAGGGTCTGCGAACGATCCGAAATCAAGGGCACAAGCACCAGTTAGGTCCAGCCCTGAATGAGTTCCCCGGAACGGGATACCACGACCCTCTCGGAAAAACATCCAGTTGACGAAAAAACTAAGTCCTTTAGCCTTACCCGCGAAGGGACCGATACAACCCCCCGGGCGACTCTACTCGAATCACCCGGGGGCTCGGGGGCTACACCCATCGGGTGCGCTTGCGCGCACCCTTAGGCAAAGTAACTCCGACGAAATCAAAAAACACCCTCTAGGCGGTTCTGCTCGAATCACCTAGAGGCTCGGGGGCTACTGTCGGGGACCTAATACCGGGGTACCCCAGAAGGTGGAACCAAAAACCACCGAACGTTAAAAACTTCTGGACGCACAAGAGCGTCCGTTTCGTCCCTTATTCGAATGACAGGGGTTTGGTTCCGCCTCGCCCGACGCCTTTTTGAGATAGCTCTGCCTCGCCCGAAGGGCTCAGGGTTAGTCTCCGTCTCGCCCGACTGCCTTTGAGGTGGCTCGGCCTCGCCCGAGGGCTCAGGGCTAGACTCCATCTCGCCCGACGCCTTTGAGGTGGCTCTGCCTCGCCCGAGGGCTCAGGGCTAATCTCCGTCTCGCCCGACGCCTTTAGGGCGGGCTCGGTCTCGCCCGAGGGCTAAGGGATAGATTCCGCCTCGCCCGACCCCAGGAGGGGCAGGGGACGGTCTCGCCCTAGAGATAGGGATTGGTCTCCGTTTCGCCCGACGGCAAGGAACGAGCCTCACCCTGCTCCATATCTGAAGACCGGATTCATCTTACCTGACAACTTCTCCCCGTTCCCTCAAGATGATAGGTACAGGGCAGGACAAGACGTTTGGGTCAACCGTGGCTCCAAGGACCATACCCTGCGCCCTGGCAGGAAAAGTACTGCCAGGGGATGACGGGACAGGTGCTTTAGACCCTTTCGGGCGCCGCAGAGCCCGAAAGGTTGTACAGGTGCGTGCTCCTCGCCCTATAGAGTTGTAGGCGCCGCCTTCAGCCCTGGGACACGGAACCCGACGAAGATATACGACAACCGCTATGCTCCAGAAAAGGATTTACTATCTCCACGCACGACGGACATTCCGTCACCACGCTATGGACCCGAGGGAGCGGCACCCGCTTCCCGACCCCTCAGGTCCGCCAAGTCAGAAGGCCTTGACCACGGCGTCGCTCCGGACCCCGACCCCTCGTCCCTCCGACGAAGACTCACAGGAACCAGAAGGCGTGCGGAGCAAGGCTGGGAGAGGCCAATAAGTCAAAACCACTGTACTACAGCCCACACCCTGCGTAGGGCAGCATTCTGTAATCAACCTGACATTCTACAGAGACATCAACAGTATTGTAGGCGCTTATCTTCCTTCGTACTCATCAGAATGAAGAACGAAGCCAGGTAGACGTGAGCCACAAGACTAAGTAGAGTATACATCCTAAACCCTCGCCCTTGTAAAAGCCAGCCCCTTCCTCTATAAAAGGGGATGCGCTTCCTCCATCAAGGAGGACGGACTTTGAACCGAACAGGAAGACACACATACACACAATCAAGTTGCTACGAAGCTCTTGACCTCCTTTCAACCCTTCCATCAGAGACTTGGGACCAGTCCCTCTCTCGATCGTTTGTACCCCTTACTACAGACCGTTCCCGGTGCTAATAACACGAGCAGCAATAAACTGGACGTAGGGACATTCGGCCCGAACCAGTATAAATCTTGTGTCCTTTAGCACACCATCCGAGCCTAACGCGCATTACTATAAATTTACTTGCCGGTGCTCGTACGAAACACCGACACGATTCTATTTCAAGAGAAGTGATTGGTCTTTATCCATGAATAGCAAGCCAGTGTAAAATACCTGATCTCCATATATTAGGATAATCGTTATTAATCTGATCTTCCTGATGACGGACTTGACGTGCCGCTCCTGGACATTCATTTTTATATTGAAGGTCAACAATTTGAAGTCCTTGAAACCCATAAGAGAATAGCCGATAAGTTATTCAATAAAGATATTTTCAAGCAGAGAGAGACCAATCGGCTATAAGCCAAGCAAGTCTTGACAGCAATAGTTGAAGTTGAAGGAGGCCAAGCTGATGAAACAACTTAAAGCCGTTTGCCAGGAAATTTAGGGCCTGTTTGGTACGGCTCTGAGGTACTACAGCTCCTACACTGTTTATGCACTGTAGCGTGTCAGAGCCGAAGCCAAGGGAGCCGGAAATTCAAGCTTCCCTGGCTCTGTGAACAGTGTTCGTTGTAGGGGTGTCAGCCGGAGCCGGAGCTGCCGAGAGCCCGACCAAACAAGGCCTTATTCAAAGGACCAAGAGTTGCAGAATCTCCCTGGACAAACAATATACCGGCTCTCTTTATATAGCCATCCTGGTCTTGTATTTTTCATTTAGCCGATGTACAATGTCGTATTCATCGGCTTTGAGCTGTACTCAGATAATATATACTATGCTCCTTTCAATACTCACGGTCGATAGCCGATGCGCAGCAGCTCAGTAACTTTCCATAGGATACTTCTTTTATCTATCCGGCTACCTTTGTGTACGGTTAGCCAAATAATTCTTTGAGCGGTGGAGCACAGCAGCAACAGCTTTTGACCTTCTTGATCTTTATCGCTTGGAGTGTCAACGTGTTGTTGTAAGCTTGCAACAGCACAGCAACAACCTGGCACACGTTGCTAATATATATAGCACCACACAGATGACACGTAATCCAGCTGATGAAACCACCTGTTGGACCGATCGGTTATTTATCAGACAATAAAATAACTTCATCGGCCAAATTTTTCAACAATATCGGCTCCTGCTTTTAATTCCAAAGCCCTTTTTAAAACAAATTTGCTTTTACGTAATAACTGATATCATGCAAAAAAAATTGAGCCGATACGTGAAATCATTTCTTCTCTAGTTCATTATCAGCTTTAGAACCCCATGAATAATTTTGCAGCAGATCTGCTATTCTTCTCGTGGTTCATCTCTACCATCGGCTCTGGCCTTACTCTCTCTCTCTCTCTCTCTCTCTCTCTCTCTCTCTCTCTCTCTATATATATATATATATATATATATATATATATATATATAGACCCTCGTTGGCTTGAGGAGCAGACAGTTCTGACTTTGTCCGAGAGACATCTGAATTTGCTTCTCATCTCGGCTGCATCGTGTAGATTTATGCTATCACGGATGAACAGAGCCAAAGCAGATAACTTGCCTTCGTTGTCTGTTTTATTCTTACGGCCAAATTAGCAGTAGCAAATTAATGCCGCCTGAACGAACCCAAGTCTGGTTGACGTGCTGAGTACTGAGCCATGGAACATGCCATGATTTCGAAGATAATAAAGCATCTAATTTCCGATCTAACATTTGTGGTCTTATCGGGCATGCCAGAACATGTGTCGGCGCAAAAACGTGTCAATGCACCTAGTACACAGCGAGTCAGAAGGATTTGCTTGATGGAGTAAGGCTGGAGATCCGCTTGGCTTCAACGTAGGACCAGTTGACCCTACGAGTTCCCAAAGGTGTACCAGTCAATTTAACCTGCAATTGACAAGGAGATAAAGTTTATCAGTAATTTAGGGTGGAACATGCCGGTTTTGCCCAGACAGTTCCAAGTATGCCGCTTCAGAAGCAGCCATACGGAAAAATCGACTAAATAGCTGATACGTGAAGAAATTGGCTGTTATTCATGTGTTACGATTGATTTTATGATGACAACTACAATGCACGCAGATATGAGTAAAATCATCAGCTAGGTGGATATTACCAGTGTAAAGCATCGAGCCGATAAATCAAACGAGAAAGGATATAATATGCGAACAAAATCAACTGTCTAGTACAAATGGATCTAAGAACGCTATAAATATAATATGTTACCATCAACAGTGAGGTTCGACCGGATCGATGGCAGCTATGATGATAATAACAAACTAAAAACAAAGAATCCATAAACCCGTCTATACATTGACAGGTTTTCTAAAAGACATGCTATATGTGTGAAAGCACAAATGAATCGGTTGAAATAGCCGATTCAGGTAGAAAAGGGACTACAGCATGTGAACAATCGACTATTTAACATGGATAGATCTATGAACTCATCAGACCTAACCTGTTATCTTTAACAGTAGGGTTCGACCGGATCGATGTCAGCTATGATAAAGACAACAAATCAAACCTTTAAAATAAACAGATCTATTCATATTTAACAGAATCATGAAGACATACTGTGGACATAACAAACGGCCAGGGTCGTGTCTGGTCGAAAGCAAATCTACCAACTAGCATCCTCCAATCTAAAGTACTAACAATGGGGATCGACCGGATCGTTACTTCCATAATAGCGAGCTATAGACCAGATTCAACTAGCTAGTAAATAGGAAATCTTCTCAAAATCAGACATGCCCCCAACCGCATACTATGCACGATCAAGATCGAAGTAGAACAGCCGGTGAAACATAATCCGTCGTTTAAAGCAGGAACCGTCGCAATGTAACAAAATAAACGATGGACTAAAAAGGATATGAGACCGGTCTAGATCGATCTCGATCAGGCAGGTTGATATTGCTGAAACTAATGACAATAAGAACATTAGCAAGGTCGGTAATTTAATGAATCTACCCGAAGGACGCCACACTTGGGTAGAGCCGATAATTTGACCTTAATCTAATTCGAGTAGTGGAGGTCGAACTTAACCGATACAGCCGTACTTGAACTAGATAAGGATCGATAACTAGCTTATACTAGAGTTTGCAAGAGGTCGGCCGAACCGATGCAGCCTCACCAACAGAAGTATAAGTCATGACGGTACTTATAGACAAGCCGAAGGTTGGCTGGACCGATACAACCCTGCTTGTTGAAGAACTTACCGAGATCTACACTACTTCTACTCCTAAAGATTGATGTAAAGTCAAAAAAGTAATTGGTATTGACTGATTGATTGTATGTCTATAATAAGCCATAACCCTTTATATTTTTAGGGTGGCTGGTCTTTCAAGTACAAGTAATAGAATTGTCGAAAGCATCTAATCTATCTCGTCAAAATCTAACAAGTACGAGTCCTGAAGCCGTACTACATACCAAATAAATGACTTCCGTTGCAGCCGATCTCTTTATTTCCTTAATCACCTCATGCGTGTAAAGTATATATGTACTGGCCAACGTATATTCCTGATATTGTATTCGTCTCGGACTCAAGCTGGTTGGAAGCCGTCAAACATGCCCCTTCAGTTTTATCGTGCTGCACCCAAACTTTCAGACACGCCTATGGCCTCATGCATGTCTTAATCGATAGAAATTCCTGCACATATCTTCACCACGTGTATACGTACAAAAGCATTGGCCGGCCAGGTAACATAAAATATTTCCCTTCTCAAGCACTCTTCCTTTCGTTCCGTCCGAGTCCATATTTATTCCATAAATCATGCTGAGAATCCACGTACACGATGCCATGTCTCATGTATATAGATGTGCACCCCAAGTGTAATTGTCGGATAAACCAAATATTGATTGGCTAAGTTATTAAAATAGTCACGTTAATCATCCCTTCCGTGATCTTGTCTTCTCATTTAGCTCACCGGACTAAATGACCTCTTTTAATTTATCTGATTTGCTTAGCCCCATATTATACTCTAGCAAGCTGGACTCCGGCCTGGCTAATTACCATGATCAAAGCTAAGTATGAGGCTATCCTTCTCCCAAAATATATTAAATAATATTTCTTGACCGGCTCCTAAATATCCCTTAATTAGGATACTTTCTTGTTTTTGACATCATCGGCGATCTCTTCCTTTTCAGGATAAGCTTATCAAATTTTGGTGTAAACACTTTGCAATCTTCAAAATATACCTTATGAATTATGATCAGCAAGGGTTTTGATTAGGATTCAGCAATGGTTACGATTAGGCATTGCATATGGCTGTGATTAGGGCTATAACATGGGTTTTGATGTCAATTCACCACACGGGCTATGGTTAATTGTGAACTGGGTTCTAATTGGATATCAACTGGTGTTGAGATTAGAAGACACTTAGGAGTCATGAGTGGGTTAGTGGAGGTTTTTATTAGGAGTTGGCAGGGGGTGTAACTAGGGGCCAGCAAGGGCTGCAAATGCATTGAGGTTAGGGTAATTAGTTGGCCCATGTGATTGGGGCTTAGTAGGTACTGTGGTTAGGGCAGGTCCACTAGGATTGTAATTAGAGCTCGAACTAGGATGTGACTAGAAACACTGGCGCGGCAAAGATGTGACTAGAAACACTGGCGCGGCCCTTGATGGACCTGTCGATGTATACAAATTTGTTGCAATAAATATACCCTGTGCCCGTTATTCAATTTGTTTGATGGAGCAATGGTTTGATCTATGAAGCACTATGAATGAGCACTGTTGGCCAGAACCCTACAGTAAGTGTTAAGCCCTTGTTTTTTATTTTTATTTTTTTGCAGCAATTAAATATGCAACAATACACCTGGTAGAGAAGGTTCATAATGCTGGCAACGATAACAAAGTATATATTGTTTATTTGTATATATAAGCGTCTAGATTGGTACAGGGCATCAGTAAGTATACTCTCTAACAGAAGGAACCAGCAGTTTTGTACTTTGAGTGTGGGGGCCTATAGTTATAGAATAACACTGACAAAGGAGGGTTATCAGATCTTATAAATTTTGATACCAGAGGCTTGCTATGGTGAGCACTTGACCATGCTTGTCCCATTCCCTCTCTCTATATTTTTTTTGACACTTTAGGCGTACTAAAGCCAAGCCTCCTTTTTTTCATCTTACCAGACTGGTGGAAGGAGTGGAGGATCTTCTCTTCTGCAATTGAGATAGATAAAAATCCATAATCAGTTAGATGGAGATGTAAGGACGGCATGCCAAGATATAATACCTAAAATATGCTTTGATTGCTAATACCATGATTTAAATCTTCTGGCCCAAGTCTTCATGAAGGCATTTTATATGGCTCTCTATCTGTACAATAATGCTCAGAGTGCTTGCACTTCATTCAAAAATCGCTTTTTTTACACAGGTATAATAGTTGTTAGGCTTCTAAAACATCTAGTCTTAGATATATGGTGGCATATCAAACAAACTGACCTCTCTCTTTATATTCAGATTTAATTTCATCTTGCTATTAATTGTCCAGTACTATATTTGAATTTGTGCAGATTATAATTCAGAGCATATCAGTGACCACAATGATTTTGATGCTAGAAAATTTGTTTCAATTTGAATGTGATGTTGAAGGTCATCGGAAAATAAAAACAAAACAACAACTAAGACAAGTACCAAAGATGAAATATTATATCTACCAAATATGTGATACATGTATTGTTCAAAACAAGTCATATCATAAGCTCCTTAAGCAATACTAGAATAAATGGAAATAACAAAAAGGTCACCCTGTTCGCTTGATCGTATCAACTATGCTTATCAGCCATGATACAGTGTTTTTCTCTCATAATAAAACAGCATCAGCCGGCTTATAAGCCACAGAAACGATCAAGCGAACAGGGTGTACGCTTGGCACGCCGGTGAGACTTTCTAGGAGTAGACACAATCAGTGTCCTTCATACTCTCTGATTCATCATTATCCTTGTTTGACCTGTCATGACTATGGAATGATACTCCTAGGAGATTTTAATAGGACATAAGTGTAGTTATAATGCAAAAATAGAGTGTTTTACTCACAACTGCCTACTACCATTTTTATGACACAGAGCACATCTATCAATCAATAATGGAATTGATTTGCCTACTACCATTTTTATGACACAGAGCACATCTATCAATCAATAATGGAATTGATTCTACTGCTTTTACATTCTTATTAATGTCTACACAAATTTAATATTTTTTGCCAACATAAGGTAACTAAAGCACATAAATCATTATAATGCAAAGATACATGCGCATATGCATTTCTCAAGGTAAAGATCCAATAACATTGGTGTTGAAATTTGTAGAGTCCTAGAGAATCTATTTTGCATTTATCAAGTTCTGAACATTATAATAAATAAATAAAGAAATTTTGGCTAGAGTAACAGTGCAAACATATTTTCCACAGGTAGAGTATAAAGTTATGAATCTAACAAAATTAATTTCACATTATTTAGATCTATAATTATTTTCCTATGGTTTTCACACGTTTCTGCATGAATTAATACAAATGTTCAAGTTCTTATTAGCTTGTAGTACTGTTCATCTTCTAGCCGTAGCAGGAAACGCATAGAGAGAAGGAAGGAGCAAACCTGCCATAGATCCACATTAAAAACACTCAAAGGGATGTGCAACGAATTGAAGGAGCTAGATATAGGAGGGATTTGGCTCTGGTTTACCATGTGCAACGAATTTGAAGAAGAGCAGAGCTCGCCGTGCGCGTGTTTCCGGCGAAGGTGACAACGGAGTACTGGTGGAGCACTTGGTGGTTTCCTACTCCTCTTGCTGTGACTCTGAGGCAGGCTCGTCGATTGCCTCACGTCGAGAAGCAGGAGCGGATGTGGCTCACTTTCCGCCGACGCAGCTGCGCTTGCGGCTGCAAGCGCGGGGTGTTGCTCGCGTGGCCCTCTCGGCCCCGCACCAGGTGGTGGGGGAGGAGCGCGCAGAGATCTGGCAGCCAGTGCCGCACGGGCAGAGTCGAGGGGACGCGCGAATCGCGAGGGAGAACAAGGGGGGCGCTGCTTCTCCTCGCGGTAGGGGAGATGCGGAGGCTGGAGCGCTTTCGGGTCGCGAAGAAATGGCTCGGCGACGGTACGCGCCAGGGAGCTCGTGGAAGAGAGCGGCGGCGGCGGCGCAGAGCGGGGAGGGAGGCGTGTGGAGAGGCGCGCGACAGGCGGATGGCCGCGAGGCGGAGGCGACGAGTTTTCGGCTTCGCGAGGTTTCATGAGGTTTCGGGTCAGCATCGAAGTGGGCAGGACCAGAACCGATCTGAATCGAACGGTCCTTATTGTGAGATGCCTCAATCCGACGGTTAGCAGGTTAGCGGGTTATGTGGCAAGCGGGTGCCCGAGCTCGAACTCGGGATTCGAAAGGTAGAGATTAGGGGTCGCAGTGCTATTCCTGTTCTTTTGGCCGTGACTTGTCGTAGATGATCGTAAATTTTTAATTGGAACAGAATTTTTTTCTCACATAAACCAGCCAGCAGTACTTTTTTTATGAACCAGCAACGATACGAACGAGCCAACCGAACATGCTGATTGTGGTTAAGGTGTTATTGGGTTATGACCCTATAGTCTACATGAATTGCAATTTTTGGTTTTCCTCATCACATGTATACTTGGGCCTTGTGATTAAGGGTGTGATTAGAGATCAACATGGATTGTGAATAGGGATAGGAAGGGGTTGTTGGTGTTAAGGATTTTGAGGTGGTTCTAATTAGGCATCGCACAAGTATTGTGGTTAGGTCGATGGGGTTTCCTACGGCCCCGTTCGCTTTGCTGAAAAAACAAGCCGAAACACTGTTCCGTCTAATTTGTTGTGACAGAGAAACACTCTTCCGACAGAAAAAACAAGCTTAAAAAGACGAATTATAAAAGAAGCGAACTGGACCTACGCAATGAACCTTGTATATGAAAAGTGCCCGGATGGGTCGGCTCGAGATAAGGGAGGAGTAAATTGGGTCCATAAAAACATAACCTAGGGCTTAAGCTTGAAACTACTATAGATTAACTAAATCTAACTAGCAAAATGTGCACTTAAGTTTTTCTAGTTTATTCTACTAACTAAACGCCTCAAGAATTTTGCAACCTAGCCTAAGCATGTACATCAGGAGCTGAGCCTCCATGCACTCCTGACTAACCGAGAGTATTCAAACAACAGTTTTATTCACAGGTACGAATATCGGTTATTCCATAACTTTTTTGTACTACATATCTGAGATCAGTCAGATATAGAAAATAATAAAATGTACTCCCTCAGTTCTAAAAAAGAATAAGTTTGAAAGGTTTGTATAAAATACTAGCAATATTTATATCTTCAAATAAATTTATTAATAAAAATATATTGAATGACTTATCTAATGATACTAATTATGCACCGCAAATCTTAATATTTTCTTATATGTTTGATCAAAATTAAAGCTATTTGACCTCTCGAAAAACAAGAATAGTACTCACGAAGGGAGTACCTATATTTCGTCGTGACCCCACCAATAGGTGGTGAGACGTGGAAGCGTGAAGTTGGTTCCGTGTCGTTTGTACGAGCGCGCAGGGTACGGTGTACCAGGAGCATAATGGTCATGTTCGTTTCTCTTATAATCCGTATTTTTCAGCTTGTTTTTTCAGTTGAAACGTGTTTCTCTCTCACAACAAATTAGCTGGAACAGTGTTTCTCCTACATATACCTAGCCTAACACATTCGCTTTGTCCAGGAAGTTGTTCTTTTGTTATTTTACTGTTAATATATAACTCAAGAGTCAATCCGGCTTTGCCTACTTGGGTCTTGTTTGATGTAGTTAGATTTGCATCAATCAATATGGGTTGGTGTAGATTGTAGTGGAACTTGACCTGAATTCCACTCCAGTCCGCTCCAAGATATATGGATTGAGTTTAATTCCACAACATCCAAAAAAAAGACCTTACTGTATAGAAGAGGAATCCAACTATACGTGTTTGCTTGTGTACAAACGTACTTGTAACGAGGAGAGAGAGAGATAGGGAGAGGAGTATTAGGAGTACTCCAATTCGCATTCGATGAATTGGCTCGTACCTACAGTAGCGGCAGAGAACTACTGCTACAGCAGTAGGAGGACCGTAGCAAGATGCACGGAGCACGGCACGATGGAGAGAGAGGCGATGGAGTAGATGAAACACGAAAGCAACGGCTGAGTCGGGCGTCCGATGCGCGCGGCCCAGACGTGGGCGTATGCGACGCTGGCGACAATCCGTGTGGAGCGCCCATGCTGTTCCTATTCCTGTTCCTTTCCGCGAGCCCTGAGCCTGACCATGACGCTGCCCACGCGCACGTGGGCAGGCACGCCTCCGCTCGCCATGTGGACCTAGCTGGGACCCACGTACACGGCCACGTGGACAGCTTGAGCAAAGAATAAATAAAGAGAGGCGTGCGCACGGGTACGACGATGATCGGCTCGACGGAAAGATCTATTGAGAAGAGATGGATCGGAACTGCACGTGGAGCTAGCAATGCAAAGTACGTGTGCATCCCTATGGGGCCAGCCGTCCTAGTGCGCTGCCTGCCGTTCTAGTGCGCCCCACCTACAGTTGGGGAGCTACTTCTACCCGTTGTTTATCGTCGCCTTACGCTCCGGTGGGGCCAGCTGCATGGGTGGCCCCCTCGCGCCGATTCACGCTCTTCGGCGGTCCTGCGCGCCACTGTCCCCAGATGAGCCTGATGAATGAACGAATCCCATGTGTGTGCGCCATCTCCTGTGCCTGCGGCCCTGCACTCTGGTCTCAATAAAGCGTCGTCGTAGCCTGGCCTGCCCCTGCCGTAGCGTCGTCGGCTGTAGTACAATGTGGCCGTGGATCTCAACACACGTAGGCGACGTGCAAAAAAAAAAATCCATAGGCCGAGGACGTACGGATCAATCCAACATAGCCAGCGCGCTTAATTATCTCTTTTAATTTGGATCCACAACAGCATTAAGCGAAAGGACCATCTCATCAAGCAAGGAGAATTATTGTTATTATTAACTAGAAATGTAGGAACAAACAAGTTCTTAGTGGCTATGACCTATGGTGTAATAAGCTAGCCCACGCAACAAGCGTGCTAGCTGACCTAACTCTCACTGACTTATGTTTTTGTCTTTCATTTATATACTTTGCGAAAATAACAATTCCCTCTCAGTGAGGTATTGTTCTAGCTAGGCTGCTAGATTGATTCCTTAGGGTGTGTTTAGTTTTGAGATGAGGTGGAGATGGGTCGGGTCCATCCTGTCTTTTGGGTTAGAGTGATCCCATGTTTGGGTTTGGTCGTTGAGATGGAGTCGTCGTTCCAGTTTCACGTTTGGTAGGAGGGACGAGATAAACGACATTTTTTGGTTATGTTAGCTACCATTAGTGGCCCCACTTGTCAGACACACAAAATGGAGAACAAGGCCATGGCAGCCATGGCCGGAGGGCCGGGGGCGGAGCTTGCATGATGGGGATTGGGACCCTCAACATGTAGCTCGACCGACATTGGCGTGGATGGACCACCATGCATGGCCCCACGAGTGGCGGTGTGGCAGGGCTAGCTTGACAGGGCCCAACCGGCGGCGGCGCGGAAGGGCCTCGCTGCCACAACCCCATCGTCGATGGCACAAGGCCCGCTTGATGATGCACTAGGACACAGGGGCGGCGATGTGGTGTCCCTGGTCGAGCTCGGCGCAACAGGGCCATACCAAAGGTGACGAGCGACACGGTGGTGCTTGCCCATGATGAGGATGGGGCCAGGCCAGACCCACCGGGGCAAAGTGCAATCGAGCAATGATAGGAGTAGAGGCGCGAGGAAGGAGAGAAAGAGTGTGTGTGTGGTTAGAGAATGGTGCTGTAGAGGAGGGACGACGAGGTACCTCACTTTTCACAAGAGACAAATGTGGCAGAACTGTCCGAAATAACACACCTTGGGGGGCGCTCGTCTTCCACCAGACACTAAACACCCCGAAAGCAAGCTACATCGGACGGATTCCGTCGAGCACACCCCAAGGAAGAACTCGAATAATCCACGTTTTCCCTCTAGGATCCAATAATAAGAACGAGTTTATAATACTTAGTCTATTTCATACAACTAGATTTCTTAGAAATACACACAATACTAAGTTCAGAGAGCGAAATTTAAACAGTGGAATTACAATAAACATCTAACGGTAGAATACAAGGATCCGTCTGTGCCCGCCAGAAGAATCCTCCACACAACAGCTACTCTTCAAACTGCACCTGCAACAGGGGTAAATAAACCCTGAGTACACGATGTACTCGCAAGACTTACCCGACTAGTGGGAATAATTTTTCGACTCCAAAGGATATGACAAGTTTTATGGGTTGCTGGGTTTCCTTTTCGCAAAAAGTATTACTAGTAGTAAATCCTTATGTATGTTTCTTATTAGCAGTCATGATTAGTTCATTATCTAGCCATTTTATGTAAGCACCTATTCTACCTTCAAGCAAGAGTTGAGCAAATAGATCCATTTCACCATCTTTCATCTTCCAGTTCTTACTACGATGCTAGACTATAGACAAGTCATACCGGATTACACGGGGATTCACGAATCAATGTGCCCCGCTGGGTACCCCAAAACACACGCCCGCTTGTACCCCAGGCACAAGCAGAACCAACCCACCACTCTCCTGTCAAGGGGTCCAAGTCCCCGTCCAAACTTAGACTCCAAGTCTCCACACCTGAGTCCTAGACTTAGGGTGGTGCTTAGACCTCCACCATCCCCACCTCCAATCAGTCGGTCTAGAAAGAGCCGGAACCCATGACAAGAGAGCAACGTGCCTTTCCTGCTCCCATAAACAAGTATGTGCTCAGGATAATAAGTCTGTGACTTGACTAGAACCCAATACAACGGTCAGTCCTTAACCGACATGGATAGGGAAAATAGTATAATCAAGCTATGCCCCATTGGCCACGAAACACAACCTCTTACACCCACCAATACCCATACCATATCCCTGCCCGGTCTCCATTTTCCTTTTACCATTTTATCATAAGAGTGATAATAATAATCACCTATTGTGAGTAATGGTAGGTTACTCACGCTACCAAAAATCCTAAGCATAGCAGCTACTCGCACCTGTACTAGTAGGACTCAAAGGACAGATATATTTATGTAGGTGGTTTCCATAAAATGCCTGTAACGTAAATGCACATTATAGATATATATGTTCAGTGCTTATTCAAAATAAGGGTTATGCACCGGGGCTTGCCTTGGACAGGCGCGGTGTCAGCTCAGTCAATCCATGGCGGCTCTGGGACCTCCTCCTGCACGAGGATCTCCTCCTCGTACTCTTCAATCACCTCCTCATACTCCTGCTCGCCCTCGGTCATGAACTCCACCAACTCGTTCTCTACATGCATGCAATGACGATGCAACACCCAATATTAAGGCAACAATAGTTCTTAAAATAATAATACATCTACTAAGCCACTAAGCTAGTTGTCGGTGCAGAAAGTGACCAACAAATAAATATTTGTAGTTTTGCCGTACGTTGTGATCGGAGGTGGCCTAGCACTCAATGACATAGGGTTTATACTGGTTCAGGTAACGTGCCATACGTCCAGTTTGAGTCGGTCGGTGACTTTAGTCCTGAGCCTAGGTGCTCAAAGTTTGCAGTGGGGTTATAAACGAGAAGGAGAAAGATGGGGAGTATAAGAGGTCCGGTCGAACTCCGGTCGGAAGGGCCAAGAGCGACAGGAGCTCCGCTATGAGCTAAGTGTTTAAGCGTGTGCTTGAGGTGCGAACCTGGTGGTTCTGTGGTTGTGAACTAGTGAACTTGATCGATCTAATGAATCGGGAATGACTTGGATGAACCTAGATTAACTGAGTCTCTTAGGAGAGAGCGCATCCCCTTTTATAGATGAAGGGGATGGCCTTACAAATGAGAGGGAGAGAGTACGTATGCTTCTAAACCTTGCTGCCCACGCCGGCGGGTACATGATGATGGTAGGCGCCCATAACACTGTTGGATGTCGGATGCACATGGGAGGCTGCATCGTTTTGTTTGGGTATGGCAGATGTCGGTACCTGCTATACTATTGATGCATAAAGGTATGTGAGGGGTTTCACCATGTTCACTCGGTACGGTAAATGCTGGTGCCCACAATACTGTCGATACCCAGAGGCATGTGGAGGAGCCTTACCGTATGGGAGTTAATGGCGCCCACAATACTATAGGGAAAATGTCGGCGCCTACAACACTGTTTGTGTCAGGGAGGTTGCAGAGTACTGTTTTTGCAGGTGTACTGGGTACGGTCCTTGATATCATGGTTTAACTTGTGTGCCTTGCTTTTGCTTTCTCTGTTCATTCCCTAGTCCTTTCTGAGCGGGCGTCCCCGGTCGGTTGGTCCCAGTCGGCTCTGGTTGTGCCAGTCGAAGAAGAGCAGTGAGCAGGGTTTTTACGTACCTCGGTCGGAGACGTGTGGTCGGAGTTGGAAGTAGTGCTTTTGGCCAGGCCTTCCGGTCAGAGAGGCCGTCCGGAGGCGTGTTGGAGACCAAAGCGAGCCCTCTGCTCGGAGAGGTGGGCTAGAGTCGAAAAACGGGAGTCGCTCCTCCTCGGCCAGACCTTTCGGTCGGTGATTGGATCGTGCTTCTGGCCTATTGTCTAGATACTTGGGCCGGCCCATGAGTTGCGTGTTGTCTGCTTGGGCTAAGCCTTCGTTGGGAAGCCGGTCCATGAGGGACCCTGGGTTTATGAACCCGATAGGAGCCCCCGAACCGCCGGGCGATTTGGGCAGAATCGTCTGGGGGATTTTTGTCTTGACGACGAGTGCGTGCGAGCGCACCCGCGGGTGTAGCCCTCGAGCCCCCGGGCGATTTGGGCAGAATCGTCTAGGGGGTTTTTCATGTTGCCAGCGGGGGAAGTTTTTTTGTTTTGTCAGCAGGTGCGCGCGAGCGCACCCGTGGGTGTAGCCCCTGAGCCCCCGGGCGATTCGGGCAGAATCGTCTAGGGGGTGTTTGTTTAGCGAGCGTGCATGCATGTTTTTTAGTCGAGATGGATTTGTCAACCAAGGTGTCGTTGCGCAGCCGAGGCGTTTTTAGTTTTGGGATCGGGCGAGGTAGAGCTCATGGATCCTGGTGTCGGTGCGCGCCGTGGGATCGGGCGAGGCAGTTAGTTTAGGGATCGGACGAGACGGAGCTCGCGGGTCCTGGTGTCGGTGCGTGCCGTGGGACCGGGCGAGTCGGAGTCATGGATCCTAGCCTTGATGCAGCCTACGCAGCCGAGATAGTTAGTTAGTTAGTTAGTTTAGGGATCGGTCGAGATGGAGCTCGCTGATCCTGGCGTTGGTGCGTGCCGTGGGATCGGGCGAGTCAGAGTCGTGGATCCCGATGGGGCGAGTTCAGGGTCGCAGACCTAGGTGTTTTTTGGTGTGTAGTCGAAGCGTAGCCGGATGGGGCGAGTTTAGGGTTGCAGACCCAAGTAATTTTTGGAGTGTAGTCGAAGCATAGCTGAATGGGGTGAGTTCTGGGTCGTAGACCCAGGCGTTTTGGTGTGTAGTCGAAGCGTAGTCGGATAGGGCGAGTTCGGGGTGGCAGACCCAGGCGTTTGGTGTCTTGAGCCCCTGAGCCCCGTTGGGCTTTAGTAGGGTTGGTTTGAGTTGTGTACGTTACCCCGTCCTTGGTTCCTCATAACCAGAGGGGCTGAGTTTTGTCGCTTGTCCCGATCGCTCAGGCTCGAGTGACGCGCTCGGTGAGTTCGCTAACAGGTATGATCGAGTGGAATCTGGGTCCATCGTTCGTGACAGGGTTGGCATAGCCCTCATGTGACATTCCACTGCTCCTTTACCTACAACCCGGCAGATGCCTGGGTCGTTCCGAAGACTGACCTAGGTGGCCTAATGGCCTCCCCTCGATGGAGATTTTGTGGGCTTGGCAGAGGCTTAGGATCGAACGAGAAGGTTGAGATGATCCTGTCTGCTAGACTGGGTGAGGGTTGCATGGGGCTCATCTGCATTTTTCTCCCCTGACTCTGTTGTTGCTTATGTCGAATGAGGCAACTACCGCTTCGTGACGCAACACGGAGAGTTATGATGCATTTCGCTACACGTGCGATACTTAGTTCCCGAGCCCCCGGACGGTTCAGGGCCTGAATCGTCCGAGGGGCATGGGCGTATGGAATGAATGCGCGTATGGATGTATGGAATGATTTATAAAGAAATGGAGGGTTCGGTAGTGTTACCTTGATGACTCGAGTGACGGGGTTTGAGGAGCTCTAGTCAGAAATGTCCGACCGGGACCCATGCTCGTCGTTGGTGATGGAGTCGGCATGGCCTACATGGGGCATCCCTTCGCTCCTTACCTATCTCTCAGTGTGTTTTTCTGAGCCGTTCGATCGACTTAGGAAGCCTGATGGTCTCTCCCGGTGGAGATCCCATTTTGGGTTTTTCCAAGTCTCGCCTAGGGATGCAGAGAGCTGCCTGCGTGTGGTGATGCTTCAGTTTTCATGCCCAGTCATGCGATAATGGTGGGCCATA
This sequence comes from Miscanthus floridulus, assembly GCF_019320115.1. NCBI lineage: Eukaryota > Viridiplantae > Streptophyta > Magnoliopsida > Poales > Poaceae > Miscanthus > Miscanthus floridulus. The sequence goes on from NC_089596.1 coordinate 34,990,261, forward strand.
CCCAGGCCACGTCTCATCTCACCAGGCGGCGTTCCGCCTAACCAGGCGTCGTTCTGTCGGTCAGCATGTGTCCCATCAGTCAGGATGTGTCCCATCGTTTCCCATCCACATTGAATGGGGTAAGGGAGAGTTTTTTACTCTGATCTTTTGCCCCTCTTCGGCTACCACATTTCTTCCTTAAATAGGGGGGAGAGAGGGCTCTCCGTCGCAGTCCTTTGTCTGTTCTCCAACTGTTGTCTTTCCTCCTTCCTCCTCACCGAGAGTGCCTGTATGTCGTGGCGGTTCTTGAGTGAGAGAGAGGGTAAGTGAGGGGGAGAACTTATAGATCCTTTCATGAATCTAGAGCATGATGTCGAGCTGGAGGCTACTCGGGGTGGTGCTGGCCGTCTTTGCCTAACAAGGGGCGGCTTCTACTGAAGGGGGTGGCATGCTGGATTCATATGTGAGGCTTTCTTTGGGATGGAGCCGTGTGTGGACTTTCTCCGGTGGATCTTCATCGGGCGAGCCTTGTCGGAGGGGAAGTCGCTTAGGATCGTGCCGGTGGAGGGTTCTACGCCTGCAGCTGCTCAGGTTGACCAGTTCATAAAGTTTGATGACATCTCCTCCAGCCATGGCAGCCATACCTTGGTAGCGGCGTCCTTGCTAGGAGCTACCTCGACTGCATGAGAAGGTCAGGAGCTACATGCTCTTCTGCTTAGCATCTATGGGTTGGACGCTCTTGAGGTACCCATTGCGTTCGCCGAAGTCAAGGGGATGGAACCGGGCGGATCCCTTGAGGTACCCGTTGTGCTCGCTGAAGTCAAGGAAATAGGACCGGGTGGGTCCCTTGAGGTACCCGTTGCGCTCGCCGAAGTCGAGGGAACGGAACCGAGCGGCGATGGTTATGTCCGGCGGCGTTCAGGTGATGTCATTGAGCGGCTGCAGTAGTATTTGGAGTAGTAGTAGAAAATGTAATAGTTAAGTTTGTGGGTGAGTCCCTGTGTGAATAGTTTTTTGTATCAATGAATACATCAGTACTATTTTTGTGATAGAATCACTATTTGTTCCATGTTTTTATCCTAGCATAGCTTTTGTTTTTGTCCTTTCTTTTTTACACCTGCCCGTTAGTTCCGTTGGCTGCAGCTTTTTTAAGAACCTAGGCATGGCCCATGGGGCTCGGCTGCTTGTAACCGTAGGTCGTGGCGGGGTGCGTTCAGTTAGGAGTAAGAACAAAGTTACGTAGGGCAATCAAAGGAAAAGGAATGCACTTCCGTTCAGGGACGAAGTTGTTTACCATGTGTCAGTAAAAAAAGAGTAAAAAAAGAGAGGTAGTATTCAGTATGTGTACCCTCATGGAGCCCCCGAGCGACCTGGGCTGAAAGTGTTCGGTCTAGGGTGCTTTACAGGGTCAAGTGTTGACTAAAAAGCGGTAAGACCAAATTTAGGGGAAAAACAACATAGTTGTTCAATGTTCCAAGTGTTGGTGAGAACGTTGCCGTTGTTGTCCTCCAGTCAGTAGGTGCCCGGTCGGATTACTTCGGTCACCGTATAGGGCCCTTCCCATGGTGGAGAAAGTTTGTGTTTTCCCTTCGTTGATTGGGTCCTCCGGAGTACAAGATCGCCGACTTCGAGTATCCTCGCCCTGATCTTCCTTTTGTGGTACCTGCGTAGGGTTTATTGGTAGCGAGCGGAATGGATGACGGTCGCCTCGCAGGCCTCTTCGAGTAGGTTGACTGCGTCTTGTTGAGCCTCCACGGCTTGGTTGCGGTCGAAAGCCTCCACTCTTTGGGGCACCATGGTTGAGGTCGGAGGGCAGCACTGCCTCAGCTCCATAGGCTAGGAAGAAGGGTGTGAACCCTATGGATCGGTTTGGGATTCTTCTTAGGCTCCAGAGGATTGCTGGGACCTCTGCAACCCATCGTCCGACGTACTTGTTGAGTCGGTCGAAGATGCATGACTTAAGTCCTTGGGGGACCATGCCATTGGCGCGCTCAACCTGACCGTTAGTTCATGGATGTTCGACCAACGCCTAGTTGATCCTAATGCCGTATCCATCACTAAAGTCTAGGAATTTCTTTTCGGTGAAGTTAGTCCAGTGGTTGGTGATGATACAGTTAGGAACGCCGAACCGGTAAATGATGTCGAGGAAGAATTTGACTGCCTCTTCCGAGCGGATGTTGGTGATGGGCTTGGCCTCTATCCACTTGGTGAACTTGTCGACTGCTACGAGTAGGTGAGTGAAGCCGCCTGGGCCCTTTTTGAGAGGTCCCACCATATCGAGGCCCCAGACCGTGAATGGCCAGGTGATGGGGATGGGTTGGAGCTCATGTGCCGGCAAATGGGTTTGCCAAGCGTAGAACTAGCATCCTTCACACCTGTGGACGACCTCCTTTGCATCTCGTAACGCGGTGGGCCAGTAAAAACCTTGGCAAAAGGCATTTCTAACCAGTGACCTTGGGGCCACGTGATGTCTGTAGATCCCGACATGGACCTTGAGGAGGAGCTGCTTCCCCTGGTTGGTGGGGTCGCACTTCATGAGTACCCCCGATGGACTCCGTTTGTAGAGTTCATCATCGAGCACGACGAAGGTCTTGGCGCATTGAGCGATCTGTTGGGCTTCGGTCCTTTTGGGTGGGAGAACCTCCTCGAGTAGGTAGGCGAGTAGCGGGGCTCGCCAGTCGGTTTGATAGAGTGCCAATATGGCGACGTCAGCGGGTGACGTCGTTATAGAAGTACTGGGATCGGAGCCCCCGAGCGCTGACTTGGCATCGGGGTCAGAGCCCCCGGGCGCTAGCTGGGCGTCAGGGTTTGTTCGAACCGAACCTTCCAAGATGCGGGTGAATGGCTCGTGGACGTCATTGATGAAGACCCCGCTTGGGGATGGATCCCGCCTAGCGGCCAATTTTGCAAGAAAATCGGCGGCATTGTTGTCCTTTCGGGGGACGTGGTGCAGCTCTATCCCCTGGAATTTGTCCTTGAGCTTGCGCACCTCTTGGCAGTATGCTGCCATGAGGGGGCTTTTCAGGAGGACTCCTTCATGACCTAATCAACGACTGGCTCTGAGTCGCCATGAACGTAGAGTCGCGTAGGACCAAGCTCGATGGCGATGTGTAGTCCGTTGATGAGGGCCTCATACTCCGCGGTGTTGTTTGAGGCTAAAAAGTGGAGGCAGATGGCATAGCAGAGTCTACTCCCGTCCAGAGAGATCAGAACCACTCTAGCCCTCGTGGGTGATGTCCGGGGGTCGGTAGCTACACCTCTGTCCATTTGGCGACAAAATCTGTGAGAGCCTAAGATTTAATGGCGGTACAGGGGATGTACCTCATGTCGTGGCCCATGAGTTTTAGTGCCCACTTAGAGATCCACCCCGTGGCGTCACGGATGCGGATGATGTCCCCGAGCGGGTATGAAGTGACGATCGTGACTTCATGGTCGGTGAAGTAGTGCAGGAGCTTCTGGGTTGCCATCAGCACGGCATATATGAGTTTCTACACCTAGGGGTACTGGACCTTGGGGTCGGTGAGTACTTCACCGATGAAGTATACGGGCCGCTAGACCTTAAGTTGGTGTCCCGGCTCCTCCCTTTCGACGACCAGCGCGGCGCTTACCATATGGTTGCTGGCCGCAATGTAGAGGAGAAGGGGTTCTCCTCATTTGGGAGCAACAAGGTTCGGGGATGATGTCTGGGACGCTTTGAATCTCTCCAGGGCCTACTGAGCTTCCTCAGTCCAGACGAAAGTGTCTGTCTTTTTTAGGAGCTTGTAGAGTGGCATCCCCCGTTCGCCGAGCTAGGAGATGAACCGACTTAGGGCAGCCAGTGTAACACCCCGGTGTTACGATCGCATTTAGCACCGCGTTTTAGGTCCAATAAAAAAATTACCGAAACAATTCTGTCGGATTTTAAAATTTTAAAGTATGTTTAAAATATCCGATAACGATGATAGCAAATAAATATCGAAGGGCTTGTTTATTGGATTAAGCATGGAAAATGATCTTATAAACAAAATAAAATATAGTTTGTATTTAGTACTTGAGTAAATCGGGAGCGTAAGTTTAATTGAGGAAAATACAACTCTTGTTTTGGTAAGTAAAAGTGATTCGGTGGTATATATATATATATATATATATGATAGCTCAAAAATAGCAGTTAGAATTTAAAAACTATCCAATTCCTTCGCGTCGCACCGTGTTGCGCTGCCGGCCACGTTGCGCTGTCCTTTATGTCCTATTCGCCTGACTGTGGTGGTTGACCAGCTCCTCCTCCTTTGCTTTACCTCTGTCTGCCCCGGTCTTATCTCTGTCTGTCCTCTGTGCTGTGTCGTGCACTTTCTCTTCTCTCTTGATAGCGAAGCAGGTAGTCTTGTCTGAATTTTTAATGGGGGCACCAGCAACCATGCAGTGCATGTGCTCAGAGATTGGTCAGGAAAGCTAGCGTCTCATCCTTGTCTGCTTTGGATTTTCTCTGCACTGCCCTGCCATGTCTCCCGCGGTCTTCCCCTCCTCCTTTTTTCTACTGCCGTGGGTAGAGACGCCGCTGCTCCTCGGTGCCCGCGCCGTCTCCACCTCGCGCCCTACACCTCCTTGCCACCGCAGCACCACGCCCGAGCCTCCTTCGGCTCCTCGCTCCGCATCTCGCGCGTGGGCCTGTGAAGCTCTGGTGCCCCCCTCGTCTGCTTGCCTCGCGTGAGCTCCCGCTAAGGCTACCCACCGCCATCGGCCGGTCACTGTGCGCGCCCTCGGTTAGCGCTGCGTCTACGTCGTGGCCACGTCCCACAGCGCCGCCGCGGCTCTGCTCGCGGATAGCTTGACCAGCCGCGTCCTGCGCTCTGCCGCTCTCCTTCTCCTCCGTAGTCAGCCGCCATGGCCACGCATAGCTTTCGTCCGCCATGGTCACGTGCCTCGGGTGCGAGCATCGCCGCTGGCCATCATGTGCTCGCGCGCGTGAGTTTCTGCGGCCGCACTGGACCGTTCCACCTCTGCGTCTCGCGTCGCCGTGGCCATGCGCCAAACTGCAACATCAGCGCCCCTCCTCGTTTCTCTCTCGCGCTGCTCGCACACGCTCCATCCATGGTTGCCTGGACCTAGTCCGCCCGTGATTGGTCTGACTCGAGAAGAGCAGCAGTCATGGCCATCGCTCGTGGAGCCTTGAGCAGAGTCGTCCGATGTTTCTTGCTCACTCTCTGTTCTCTCGGTTGCTCTGCCACCTGGCCAGCGCCGTTGCATGCCGACGCCGCCGTCCGCGCGCAACCCCGGCCCGCGTTGGTCTGCTGCTCCGGCGTTTCCTCTCCAGCGCAGCTCTGCCTGCTAGGCCGCAGCGCATCGCCGGTCCACCCGCGCCAAGCTCAGTCACCGCATCCGCGTCTACACCTAGCGCCGCTGATTTTTCCTTGCGTTGCTCCACCTCTAGTGTTGGAGCTCCTTGCTGCCCCATCGCCGAGCAGCCACACCACCTCCTCACCACCGGCGTGTTCTTGCCGTGGAGCCGCCCGGTCCCGATGCGTCGGCGCGCATGGCGGGGGCACCATGCTCTAGCTCTGGCCAAGCTGCGTTCTCCTGGGAGTGCGCCCGGCATCGAGCAAGCCTTATGGCCGTCTCCTCACCGCCGTCGACGAGCGCGCGGCTGGATTTCGCCACCGGCCGTTGACTCTGTTCCGCCCGCTGTTTTTGGGGAAAGAAGGAGAAGGTGAGAAAACGGGATTTAGGTGGAAGCCGGGGGGGGGGGGTTAATGAACTTGTCAGTGAGTATACAAAATAGTAGTTGGACCTTTTCATAATTTAAGGAAAGTTCAGGGGTCATGTCACATATGTGCCGCATCTCCCACCGCGGGCCGGTTTCGCTGGGCCGGCCGGTCGCTGTGCCTGCCTAGGCCGTTCGCCGCGCTGGGCCGCACGTTCCTGTGGTCCACGCCGCGCGCTTTGGGCCATCCTGCCTACCGCCCCGCGCCTGGGCCACTGCCTGCCGCTGGGCCGCCGCGCGCCCATCCGCCTGGGTCACCGCCTACCCACCGCTGGGCCTGGCCGAATGGGCCACTGGGCCGGCTGTTGTCTGTTGGCCCTTTTGTTCTAAGTGATTGCTAATTTAGTCTCAGGAATAAAATTGTAAAATCAATATAAAATAGTATAGGGATCCAAAAATAGTGAAACCAATTTTGTTAGTCTTCTAAAATTATGCTCTATCTGTTAGTATATTTTGTTCACAAAGTTTGGCAATATTTTTGGGAGCTATATAAGTATTTTAAAATGCTTAATATTGTTAAAAGATGAACTTGTAGGAATTTCCGGGATAAATCGGTAGTAGTGTTGACTCTAAAAATTTGACAGTAAACTACTAATATTATTATCTACTCACTGCAATTTTTGTAGCTCAATAATAATTAGTTTGCTAGGTAGATAATGATGCTCTATTTCGAATATCGATTAAATCGATAGAATGAAATAAAGAAACAACTTAGGTTGGTATAACTAAAATAATTGTTGGGAAATAATGCCTTATTCGATAACATGGATATGTAGCCTAAGTACGGCCGTCGTTAGAACTGGCCCGTTAACTCGAGTGGCGTAAATCATATTTTATGAGTCACAGTTACAGTTGCCTAATTACATCTTTGCATTGCATCGCATGCATATCATATAGGTACGATGATGGATGAACGGATCGATCGAAGGATGATTGGAAATCCGAAGATGGTGTAAGGGTATTCTCTCCAGGAGATGATGCAATGGGCTTTCTATTCGGATGATCTGACGATGCAGATCTTACCCAGGCAAGCCCCGGTGCATAACCCCTACTTTCTACAGTTTAAATTATATTTGTGCATTAAGTTTTAAGGAGTTGAATGAAACCCCACTTGCATATATATATTTATTCTTATGAGTCTTACTAGTATGACAGGATCGTGTAGAATGCTATGCTACAGGACTCTAGTAGAAGTCGAGTGATTGCCTGTCACTCGCGAGAGATAGGAAATATATTACTATCACTTGGAAAATATAAATGGTGGAAAGGAAAAATGGTGACCGGGCAGGGATATGGTTTGGGTATTGGTGGGTGTAAGAAGTTGTGTCGCCGCGAAGGCGGGTCATAGCTTGGTTACACCGTTTTTCCCTATCTGGTCGGTTAAGGACCGTTCGTTGCATAAGACTCTAGGTAGGTCACAGACTTATTATCCCGAGCACATACTTGTGTATGGACGCTTGGAAGACTTGTTGCTCTCTTGTCGCGGATCCGGCTCTTTCTGAACCGACTGTCAGGGTTTCTTTTTGGTGGAGGAGGTCCTTGCACTGCACTGAGTCCGGGACTCAGGGGTGGGGGCTTGGAGTCCCAGTTTGGACAGGGACCTAGACACCCAGGACAGGAGAGTGATGGATTGGTCCTGCTTGTGCCTAGGGTACAAGCGGGGCGTATGTTTTCGGGGTACCCAGCTAGGGGCATTGATTCGCGAATCGCCGAGCGATCTGGTATGGCTCGTCTACGGTTTAGCATCGTAGTAAGAACTAAAGATGAAAGATGGAAGATGGAAAAGGAAATCTGATTGCTTACCACCTGCTTGAAAGTAGCACAGGTGCTTACATAGAATGGCTAGTTAATAAACCAATGTGGCTATTAATAAAAATCAAATATAAGGATGCACTCTTAGTAATGCTTCCTGCAAATGCAATAAACCCACAAGCCAGATAGCCTTGCATATCCTTGGAGTCTTTTCTTTCCTCCTATCAGGTAAGTCTTGCTGAGTACAATTGGGTACTCAGGGTTTTATTCCCCCTATTGCAGGTGACAGGTGGATGCTAAAGCTGACTCTTGCGTGTGGATTCCTCCTGGTGGGCTCAGTGAGGATTTCTTTACGCTGTGATCGTAGTTGTTATTTATAACTCTCACCAAATACTTTTATAAACGAAAGTTTCATAATCTGTTGTCATAGTCTATATATCAATACTTCATCATGTCATTAATAGATGTTTATTTCCGCTGTAACTCTGTTCACATGTTTCTATTCCGCTGTTCAATTAAATTGTTTATAACTCTGATAATATGAATTCATTCCGCTGTTATAATAATAAATATTATACTCTGATGTTGTATTAAAAGTGATGTAAGAAATGGTTAAGAACGATGTAAGCTTTATTCTCTCATTTATGATCCTGATGGCAAAAATGTGGATTTTTGGGTTCTCCCCTGGGGTGTGCCCGACGAAACTGAGTAATTTAGTGTTCTCCCTCAAGTGCTTAGTGTCTAATAGAAGACGAGCACTCCTGTGAGGCATTAGATTAGGCGGTTATGCCACAGCCAGATAGCCGGTGAGCCTTTGCACACCCTTGACGTTGCGTATGGGACCCATGTTGGAGATGGCCATGATTTTTTGGGGTTGGCCTCGATGCCACACTCGGACACAATGTATCCTAGCAGCTTCCCCTTCGGAACCCTGAAAACACATTTTTCGGGATTCAGCCTGATGTTGAACCTTCGGAGGTTCACAAACGTTGCGGCCAAGTTTGTGATCAGGTCACAAGCTTGAGTTGTTTTGACCACTATGTCATCAACATAGACGGCGATCATTGGTCTTGGCCGCTCGGCTTGGTCAAGCTGATCAAGTCGGTTGATTTGGTCGGCAAAGCATTGCTGCATGCACCTTTGGTAGGTGGCGCCAGCGTTCTTCAAGCCGAATGGCATTGTTACCTAGCAGTACGAACCATACAGGGTGATGAACGAGGTTGCGAGCTGATCAAACTCTTTTATCGTGATCTGGTGATAGCCCGAGTAGGCATCTAGAAAGGAGAGGATCTCACAACCCGAGGTGGAGTCGACTATCTGGTCTATGCGCGGTAGAGGAAAGTGATCCTTTGGACACGCTTTGTTGAGGCCAGTATAATCAACGCTCATTCTCCACTTCTCAGTCTTTTTTAACAAGAACGGGATTGGCAAGCCAGTTAGAGTGGAATACCTCTCTGATGAATCCGTCTACCAGGAGTTTGGCGATCTCTTCACCTATGGTCGTATGCCTCTCGTCGTCGAAGCGACACATGTGCTGCTTGGTGGGCTTCGAGCCTGGGATGAGGCACAGTGCATGCTCGGCGACCTCTCGCGGTATGCCCAGCATGTTAGAAGGCTGCCATGCGAAGACATCATGGTTGTCGCGCAGGAAGTCGACGAGCTCGCATTCCTACTTGGTCAGGAGCTGGATCCCGATCAAAACCATCTTGGTTGGGTCGGTGGGGTCAATTCCCACCGCCTTGGTTTCCTCAAGCGGACGGAAGGCCATCGAGGAGGTTGGTTTGTTGTAGTCTGGGACTGCCGGGGTCAATGATTCCCCGAGCCGCGGGTGCTCGGATGAGTTCACGACCGTAGTGGCGAGCTCATAGTGCTCACAGTCACACGTGAAGGCATGCAAAAAGGCGCTGCTCACGGTGATGACACCGTTTGGTCCCAGCCTCTTTAGCTTGAGGTAGGTGTAGCTAGGGATTGCCATGAATTTTGTGTAGCATGGCCACCCCAAGATGGCGTGGTAGGACCCTAGAAAGTCCACCACTTTGAATGTGAGGACCTCCGAGCGAAAGTTGGCCCGGTTGTCGAACATGACGGGCAGGTCAATCTGCCCGAGCAGGTATGCCTACGCTCCTAGGATCACCCCATGGAAGGGAGAGCCCGCCAGGCAAAGCTCCGTCCGGGGGATGCGCATAGCGTCGAGGGTGTCAACATAGAGGATGTTGAGGCCGCTGCCTCTGTCCATCGGCACCTTAGTGAGGCGCTTCTTGCGGATGATGGGGTCAATGACAAGTAGGTAGCGTCCTGGTCTCGCAACATGGGAGGGACGGTCCCTTTGATCGAAGGTGATCGAAGATTCCGACTAGTTGAGGAAGGAGGGGACGGCCATCTCGGTAGCGCATGCCTCCCTATAGCGTACCTTGTGCTTGCTCTTGGACCAGATGGCATTGGATCCACCGAAGATCATGATGCATTCATCAGTGTTAGGGAAACCGTCTCTGTCCTTGCCCGCCACGCCTCCTTTCTTGGCTGCCACCTCTTTGCTGTCCCCTTCTTTTAGCCCGTTGGCCTATCATAGGAAACATTTGAGGAGCTCATAGTCCTTGTAGAGGTGTTTGATGGGGTAGGCATGGTTGGTGCATGGACTATCCATGAGCTTGTTAAAGTGGTCAGGCAATCCCTGTTGGGGCTGCTTGCCCGTGCGATCAGCTGTGGCGACCAACACGGTGTTGTCCGATCGGCGAAGATCCTTTTTATTCTTCTTTGCCCCTCTGTGTGGATGGGCCCTCGTCTTGGTCCATGCGCTTGGCCTTGCCTTTGTCTCGGCCCCCGTTGAAGACCGCTTCGACCGCTTCCTCATCGAAGGCGTGGTTAGTGGCGACGTTGAGCAGGTCGTGGGTGGTACGGGGCTTTAGGCATCCAAGCTTGTGGATCAGGGACTCATAGGTGGTCTAGCACTCAATCACACAGGGTTTATACTAGTTCAAGCAATGTGTCCTACATCTAGTTTGAGTCGGTCGGTGACTTTATTCCTGAGCCGAGGTGCTTGAAGTTTGCCGTGGGGTTACAAACGAGAAGGAGAAAGATGTGGAGTACAAGAGGTCCGGTCGGACTCCGGTCAGAAGGGCCGAGAGCGACAGGAGCCCCGCTATGAGCTAAGTGTTCAAGCGTGTGCTTGAGGTGTGAATCTGGTGGTTCTGTGGTTGTGAACTAGTAAACTTGATTGATCTAATGAATCCAAAATGACTTAGATGAACCTAGATTAACTGAGTCTCTTGGGAGAGAGCGCATCCCCTTTTATAGATGAAGAGGATGGCCTTACAAATGAGAGGGAGAGAGTACATATGCTTCTAAACCTTGCTGCCCACGTCGGCGGGTATAGGATGATGGTAGGCGCCCACAACACTGTTGGATGTCGGATGCACGTGGGAGGCTACGTCATTTTGTTTGGGTATGGAAGATGTCGGTACCTGCTATACTATTGATGCCCAGAGGCATGTGAGATGTTTCACCATGTTCACTCGGTACGGTAAATGTCGGTGCCCACAATACTGTCGATACCCAGAGGCATGTGGGGGAGCCTTACCGTATGGGAGTTAATGGTGCCCACAATACTGTAGGGAAAATGTCGGCACCTACAACATTGTTTGTGTCAGGGAGGTTGTAGAGTACTGTTTCTGCAGGTGTACAGGGTATGGTCCCTGATATCGTGGTTTGACTTGTGTGCCTTGCTTTTGCTTTCTCTATTCGTTCCTTGGTCCTTTCTGAGCGGGCGTCCCCGGTCGGTTGGTCCTAGTCGGCTCTGGTTGTGCTAGTCGAAGAAGAGCAGTGAGCAGGGTTTTTGTGTACCTCGGTCGGAGACGTGGGGTCAGAGTTGGAAGTAGTGCTTTTGGCCAGGCTTTTCGGTCGGAGAGGCCATCCAGAGGTGTGCTGGAGACCGAAGCGAGGTGGGCTGGAGTCAGAAAACGGAAGTCACTCCTCCTTGGCCAGACTTTTCGGTCGGTGATTGGATTGTCCTTCTGGCCTGTTGTCCAGATACTTGGGCCAGCCCATGAGTTGTGTGTTGTCTGCTTGGGCTGAGCCTTCGTTGGGAAGCCGGTCCATGAGGGACCGTGGGTTTATGAACCCGACAGGAGCCCCCGAGCCCCCTGGCGATTCGAGGCAGAATCGTCTGAGGGATTTTTGTCTTGACGGTGGGTGCGCGCGAGCGTACCCACGGGTGTAGCCCCCGAGCCTCCGGGCGATTCGGGTAGAATCGTCAGGGGGGTTTTTCGTGTTGCTGGAGAGGGAAGTTTTTTGTTTTATCAGCGGGTGCGCGCGAGCGCACCCACGGGTGTAGCCTGCGAGGCCCCTGGGTGATTCGGGCAGAATTGTCTGGGGGTGTTTGTTTAGCGGGCGTGCGTGCGTGTGTTTTTAGTCGAGATGGATTTGTCAACCAAGGCGTCATTGCGCAGCCGAGGCGTTTTTAGTTTTGGGATCGGGCGAGGTGGAGCTCGTGGATCCTAACGTTGGTGCGCGCCGTGGGACCGGGCGAGTAAGTTAGTTTAGGGATCGGACGAGACGGAGCTCGCGGGTCCTGGCGTTGGTGCGCGCCGTGGGACCGGTTGAGTCGAAGTCGTGGATCCTGACCTTGGTGCAGCCCGCGCAGCCGAGGTAGTTAGTTAGTTAGTTAGTTTAGGGATCGATCGAGACGGAGCTCGCTGATCCTGGCGTCGGTGCGCGCCATGGGATCGGGCGAGTCGGAGTCGTGGATCACGATGGGATGAGTTTGGGGTCACAGACCTAGGCATTTTTTGGTGTGCAGTCGAAGCGTAGCCGGATGGGGTGAGTTTGGTGTCGTAGGCCCAGGTAGTTTTTGGAGTGCAGTCGAAGCATAGCCGGATGGGGCGAGTTCGGGGTCGCAGACCCAGGCATTTTGGTGTGCAGTTGAAGCGTAGCCGGATGGGGCGAGTTTGGGGTCGCAGACCCAGGCGTTTGTTGTCTTGAGCCCTCGAGCCCCGTTGGGCTTTAGTAGGGGTCGGTTTGAGTTGTGTGCGTTACCCCGTCCTCGGTTCCTCACAATCGGAGGGCTGAGTTTTGTCGCTTGTCCCGATCACTCGGGCTCAAGTGACGCGCTCGGTGAGTTCGCTAACGGGTATGATCGAGTGTAATCCAGGTCCGTCGTTCGTGATGGGGTCGACATAGCCCTCTTGTGACATTCCACTGCTCCTTTACCTGCAACCCGGCAGATGCCTTTGGCCAGGCCTTTCGGTCGGAGAGGTCGTCTGGAGGTGTGCTGGAGACCGAAGCGAGTCCTTCGGTCGGAGAGGTGGTCCGGAGTCGGAAAACGGTAGTCGCTCCTCCTCGGCCAGACCTTCTGGTCGGTGATTGGATCGTGCTTCTGGCATGTTGTCCAGATACTTGGGCCGGCCCATGAGTTGCGTGTTGTCTGTTTGGGCTGAGCCTTCGTTGGAAAGCCGGTCCGAGAGGGGCCCCGGGTTTATGAACCCGACACTAGCTCTAATGACTAAGGTACCGAGCTAATCATCATTCTCATCAAACCAGCAGGGTTTCACCTACAAGTGCTACTTGGCAACTAAAATATATTCTTACTCTTATTAACGATTTCCTATATACTACAACAAGAAGTACTTAGCTACCATATTTCTCAATCTATTCTAAGTCTACAAAAATTACAGTGAGAAGATAATAATACAATGAATCTATTGTAAAAATGTTATTGTCAAAGCTATTACCAATTTACCACAAAAAAATCCTACAAATTCTAATCTAAATAATACTAAACACTCGCAATTGATTTATTAGCCGTTGGTATCAACAAATATATATATGAACTAAATACACTAACAGATAGAGCATAATTTTAGGAACCTAACAAAATTGGTTTCATAATTTTTGGGCATCTACATGATTTTATATGATTTAACAAAGTTCAGCTCAGAATTACAAATGAAAAATCTAAACTAATTTTGGGCCACGCGGCCCACGTGGCGCAATGCGCACGAGCGCGCGGCGGCCCATAGGCGAGGCGTGGCCCACGCGCGGAGGCGGCCCACGGCGACATACAGTGTCATAAATAGTATTAACACTGTTTGAACAAGCTGTACCGTCGTGAATAGCCCTGAGCGGTTGAGCGTGCTCGGATTTATTCGCGGTTGAGGGATTATTATATTATACCTTGAGCTTGTTGAATGGTAAAAATGTGTAGATGAGATGGCGATGGATGTCGTTGTGATTTTGTTTGTGAGTGGCTAGACACTTGGTTCCACTGATGTATGGTTATGTAGCTAAGAGATTTCTAGTGTGTGTTTTGGGTGTGTGGTAAGGGTGTTTCGACCCGGTAGAATAGTGTGACATGGTCTTCGGACTGCATTGTTCCAAGAGTGTGACATGAGCGTCCTATGAGGGTACTTGTGGTGGGTACGAACCTTGTGGAGTTCCATGGGAACTTAGCCTTGCTAGCCTTGCCTTGCTGGCTTGAGGTGCTTGGGCCATGTTTAGATTGTAAAAAATTTCAATCCGATGAATAGTAGTACTTTCGTCTTATTTGGTAAATATTATCCAATCATAGACCAACTAAGCTCAAAAGATTCATCTCGTGATTTCCAACTAAACTGTGCAATTAGTTATTTTTTTACCTACATTTAATGCTCCATGCAAGCGGCTAAAAATTGATGTGATGGAGAGAGAGCGAAAAAACTTGGAATTTGGAGGTGATCTAAACAAGGCCTTGTTATTGGCACGGTAGCTGTGCTTCCCTATTGGAGGAGATGCCTTGCTTGGTCCCTAAGGACTTAGTTGAGTAATCAGTTTCACTTGACCTTCGTACACACCACATGCTCCTTTATGGTCGGGGTTCAGATGTGAGCTAGTTAGGGAAATATATATCACACTTGCATAGGACGAAGGAGGCAGTGTATATGGAGGTAGAGCTAAGACTCTAGCACTTCTTGAGAATCGTAGTGCTTCCTTGTAGCAGAAGACTAAGTTTTACATCCTCAGTATGCAGGTGGTACTCTAGGGTGACTCAAAGCTGAGGGTAGAGTGGTATCGTATCAGCTAGCCAGTTATCTAATGCAAGCCTAGGTGAGGTGCTCCGCTAATGATGGCAATCTTGTGGGTATAGGTGTACATAATCTGCAGAGATAAGGTCTATACATATAGCCGTTCTCTAGTTGTAGACATTCCTATGTTTCTGCTTCACTTCGACTAGTTAGAGTAGTTTGCTTTTCGTCCCGGGTTAGATAGGTTCGGCTTGAGGCTGTTGAGGCGAGGAATAGAGATATGATAGTTTTCCTTGTCGCCTAGAGACTTGGGCCTAGCTATGAGGCCATGACCTCGTTGAGGATCTCATCTATACACTTTGCATGTATCTAAAATCATCTGAATGTAAGGTTGCACAAACCAAATGTGAAATCCACTAACCAGTCCTAATTCTTTCTTTTTCATATTCTACATCTGCTTTACAGACTATATATTATACAATGCTTCTATCCTAATCCTCTCCTTGATGCTTGCTTTTCGTACGTATCCTCATGATGTCGCCATTGTTTAGTGTCAAACGTGCTTTATTAGGTCAGGGGCCTGATCATGGTCAGGGCAAATGAGGAGGAATATGTCCCCTCAACTTACATCGCATCAATCAAGCCAACCATGAAAATGTTTCCTTGCTTCATTACGCACGTAATCGGCTGCTGCCACATGTTAATTCATACTTGAAGTGAAACTTTCAGATGTTTCACCCAAATCTCATCCTATCTCGCTGAAAACGACAGGCCTGATGATTCAGCAAACAACACCACTGTTACATCTCCTGACCTCTGCAGCCCGGTAGGTCCGTAGGTGTACCATGTGTATATGCTAGTGATCAGTCTTTATCAGGGAGAGATGACAAACCAAGGAGAACAATGATTGATAGATCTTTATATGTCAGTACAGAACTGGTAACAGTCACAAGAACATGTACAACTAATTTTGATTGCTCGCAGATTGGCTTCATTCATGCATGCAGGGCTAAGGGGTATTCTAATTCTACAAGGGTGACATGATCATGTTTGTGTGCAGTGGAGGTCATTCTGCCTGTCCTTGTCAGTGATCACTGCAAGTGCAAACTGAATATTATAGGCTCATCTTTCCCCTTTTCCACGCTCTGAAATATGACGGCAACTACTTTGCCATGCCTTTGTGTCAACATAAAGCTAAGGTGATAAGAGAAATATGATAATAAGATACATAATTTATTGCTTGTCTTTGCTCTTTTTTTTCACGCGGGCGTGGTTGATCAAGCTAGGAAATTACAGTATAGCTTCTTGCTACTTCTGTTGCCTTATCTCCTAGACGCCAGTTTCTGATTCCCATCCCTCTTTTTGATGAGAACCGAGGATAGAAGAAGATCAGGTAACTCTGATAGTTCCGAAAAGAGGCGTTCCCCGGGAGGCACCACCAGGCTGTTCGGATAACCGGGATATCGACATCTTCAGCTCCAGATCAGGCATCTGGAGTTGCGCCTGAGGCTTTGCCATCAGGTAGAGGGAAGATGGCTTCTGTGACTGTGGTGCATCACTACTACCAACACACTGTGATGCGCTGCTCATCATCAAGTTCAGGCATGGAGGCGGCAGCAGCGCAGCTCCCTTCGTCCTTGCGTCGACGGCCACCGGCGACATGCTGGGGAATTGCAGCTCGGATACTGATGCTGTCCTGCGGATTGCTGCCATCTTGGCACCTTCAACCTGAAGAGCGTGTTGGTAACAGGTAAAAATTACATGAAACACTGCCGAGGAACAAAAGGTCAACTGATCGGACGGAGAATTCAGGTCAGTTACCGCATCAAAGAGGCTGGACCTCCGCTTCTTTTGTGTGAGGCTGTTCTGCCTCAGGAAGTACTTCTGGGCATGGCTGGCCACCTGCGTCGATGTCCGTGTCGTGACAAAGTGTCGGGAAATGCCTCGCCAGTCGCCCTTCCCGAGCTTGTCTAGGCCGGCAAGGAACATCCGGTGCTCATCCTCGGTCCATGGAACGCCTGAGACACTTGTTTTGATTATTCAGGAGTTACAAAAGAATATGGACATAGACTTATCAATCAATCCATGCAAGAAACTATGACAATTAACTGAAGTTCACAGCTTCGGAACAACATTCAGGATCAAAATAAATTCAATCGAACTGCAGAGATAAAGAAACTCTGAAATAGGACTAGAAAATAACAAATTAACTGAAGTAAGTACATTAGTTTTGTTCACAATCTCACCTTTCTTCCTGTCCTGAACCCTGACCACGAGGCCATCAGACACGTACCCTCCGGTGATCCTCTGGGAGCTCTCCTCTACTGAGGCAAGCGAAGATGAAGACGAAGACAAGGAAGGCGACAAGCTTGACGTAGCAGCAGCAGCAGCTCCATAGTACGCAATTGGTGACAGGCACTCCATGCTGAGGCAATTCTTAAGAGGAGAGGAGCCTACCTGCAGCTATATATGGGCATGCAGCCCGAGCCCATCAGAAAGGCACGAGGCCTGTATTTTTGGCCCGGCCCAAACACGGCCCGGCCCTGTGGCAGCGGGCCCGAGCTGGCACGGCACGGAGGAGCAAGCCGTGCATGGACCTCACCCTAGGCACGTGGGCCAGCACAGCACGTCCCGCTCCTCAACGGTAGGCCCGGTGGTGGCCCGGTCCCCCAATGGCTCCCCGCCTCCCCCCGCAGGCTGAATCTGGCCCAGCTCAGCTCCCCACCACACCCCCCGCTCCATATATAAGCAGGCGCCCCTCTCCTCATCCCAAACCCTAATCAGAATCCCTCCCCGCCGCGGTGCCGCGCCTCTCTCGCTCAGTAGCCGCTCACTTGCTCGTCCCTCCTCGTCAATTCAACTCCGACTGTCGAGGATCCTCATCGCCATCGTCCCCAACTCCGGTGACCTCGCCGTCGCTCCCCCACCTCACCCTGAGTCCCCTGATCCACTCCCTTTTCCCTATCTCTCCTCTGTCCTCTCGGTGACCATGTGAGTTTGTGTCCCCATCACTCCCTTCGCCGCCGCTGGCCATCCTTGCTAATCCGTTCCCTGTCTCGTTGCCTTTGTGTGGCCCTCATCTTCTCCGGCGCTGGGCTCCGGTTGCACAGGTAAGAGCTAACCCTAACCTTAACCCTAACCCTTTCATCCTTCTGAGTTCTGACCTTTTCCTTTTGCAGGTCGGTTGCTGATGCCTCGTCCTCTAGCTGTGGCATAGAGCGGGCAAGGCGGTCACACGTGCACCGTTGAGGAACAGGACTGGAGAGCTGCCGTCCGCGGCCGAGGGCCCGATGGCGGATGACGATATCATCTATCCTATCATCGGCAACGAGGACCTAATCACGGCAGGGCTATCCCAAAGCGCGACGACGACGTCCGTGATGCTGCTGCAGCGTTGTTAGGTGTCGACGTCGGTAGCAGCCCTACTCCGATCGATCTAGATGGCGGTGATGCAGGGGCAGTGGCGACAACGACAGGGACGGCGGTGGCCTCCAACACCAACAACACAGACAGTAACGGTACTCCAACCTCTTCTGCTGTGGGTAAGCGTAGGTCTGCTGTGTGGGCTGATTTTGAGGAGATCTATGAGGAGGTGAATGGTAACAAGATTCGAACTACTGCTATCTGTAGAATGTGTAAGGCTATTTTGAGTGTGAGCTCTGCTGCTGTGCTGGTCATTTGATTAGGCACCAAAAATCTTGTAGAAAAAAGGTTGATCATGCTGCTAGGGTTTAGTCTAGGCTTGCTTTTAATCCTAATGGCTCTGTGCATAACTGGAACTATAATCATGCTATGGCTCGATCTGAGTTATGTCGGTTGATTGCTAGGCTTGACCTTCCATTAGGTATAAGTGAGACAGAGGCCTTCGAGGACTATATTGTTCATGCTCATAACCCTAGATTTGTTAAGTCTTCTAGAAGGACTATCACTAGAGATCTTAGTAAGCTGTTTAATGAACATTGTGATGTGCTTAAGAATTCTATGTTGTCTGCTGCTTCATCTATTGCTTTGACTTCAGACATTTGGTCTGATAATGCTAAGGAGGACTATATTAGTGTTGTTGCTCACTATGTGAATACTGATTGGGAGTTATAGAAAAAGGTTATTGGTCTTAGGTTGATTGAAGTGAAACATTCTGGTGAAAACATTGCTGAAAGAGTTGCTGCTATGATTGAGGAGTTTGGTCTGATTGATAAGATTTTTGCTATCACTTTAGATAATGCTTCTTCTAATGCTAAGGCTATGAAGACTTTGACACCCATGTTTGCTGGTTATTTGGGTTCTGATCCTTCACATGAGCCTTTAGATCCTAATAAACGTAAGTATACTCTTGTGCATCAACGCTGTGCTTGTTATATAATTAATCTGATTGTTAAATATAGACTAAAGAGGTTGAAACCTTACCTAGAAGATTTTAGAACTGCAATTAATTTCTTGAATTCCTCTAATCAAAGAATTGCTATGTTCAAGAACTAATGTAATGCTAAGGGTGTTAGACCTATAAAGTTTGGCTTAGATATGGATGTTAGATGGAATGCTGCTTATCTTAAGCTGAAACACTTGGTTCCATATAGTGAAGTTTTTTCTGTGTTCATTAATTTAAATTATGGATCTGCATTGTTGTCTCCAAATCACTGGTATGTTGCTGAAAAGATATTGGAGTTCCTAGAACTCTTTTATGACTGCACTGTTGTTTTATCTAGTGTTTATTATCCCACCAGTCCACTTGTTCTGCACCATGTTTTGGAGATTGCATATCATTTGCATGCTGCTGAAAGAGATCATAATCTTAGACAAATTGTGTATCCTATAAAGCTTAAATTCCTTAAATACCGACAGGACATACCTCTAATATACTTATATGCATTCATTCTTGACCCTAGAGCTAAGATGAGAGGTTTTCATAGGGTTCTCCAATTACTTGCTGAAAGTACTGGTACTCAGTATAATTCATACTATGCTGATGTGAAAACTAAATTATATAAATTATTTAACAAATATGAAAAAAAGTTTGGTGCAGCTAGGTCTCAAAGGGTTACACAGCCTTCAAACCATATAGGTAAGAGAAAATAGGCTTGGGAAAGAATCTTTGGAGGAGCAGGTGTTGTTGGTCCTTCCCCTGCCACCACTTCATCTTCTTCCTACATCTGCTGTTTCTGAACTCTCAGTCTATTTAGACAGTGACAATGTCACTTCTTATGAGGTTGATTTTGACATATTTCTTTGGTGGCGTGACCACAAACTAACCTATCCAATCCTATCTATAATGACCAAAGATATTATGTTAGTTCCTATGTCTACTTGTTCTTCAAAATCTTGTTTCAGCTTGTCAAGAAGGACCACTGAAGAACGGCGCCGGCGCTTGTTACCTGAAACTGTTGAGACGCTGACCTGCTTGAAGGACTGAGAGTTAGGAGAAAAGAGGGAACAACATGTAGCTGCTGATAACAAAGAGCTTGAAGAAGCATTCAAGAATTTGTATCTTGATGAAGATGAAGGTGGAGCTGTTGTTGCTAGTGTCTAAGAGTGAGACTGAGGTTGAGAGTGGGCTTGTGCTTTTGTGTGAGTTGAGAGTGGACTTGTCACTCACCTACTTGTGTAACATTTGTATTTGAACAATGGTCTGTAATAACTTAATACAATCTTATGAGCTGACTGCACTCTTTTTTTCTTTATAGGGTTTCTCACAAAGGTGAGTTTTAGCTAGAAAGGTTTGCACAAAACAGCTCATTTTGTTATCTAAGTCATTCTATGATCTAAGTCATTCTGTGATCTGTTCTTACTACTTAGTTGATGAATGGAAATATGGTTGTGAATGTTGATTGAAACTGTGAGTATTACTCTGTGAATGTTGATTGAAATTTGAAACTTTGGCTGTGAGATGAGTTTTTTGAGGTGTTACGTGTGAACCGGGCTGTGAGCTGGCATGACCCACAAATATTGCCGTGTTTGACGGGCCGGCACGACACGAAAATCAGCCCATCGGGCCGTGCCTGCTGTTGCCCATCTATACCTGCAGCTGCACCCCAAACAGCCTCAAGCTACCACATCTAGTACCGGTGCTGCTGATGCTAATGCTGGTCCCTTGCATCTGTGACCACTGCAAGTTCTGGAGCTGTGGCCATTGTTTCCACAACTGGAGCACTTCCTAGCCATGCTCAATTGTGATGGCTGGAACAAAGGCGCAAGAAGTTGCGGTGTAGTAGTTGTAGCCAGCCAAGAAAGAGAACTTCTGTCCAACTAGACAAGATGGAGTAAGATGTTGTAGCTAAGTAGAGGTTTAATAAAGGGTGCAGAATGTATCATGGGCTGTTTGGGAAATTACTAAACAGTCCTGTATCATGGAAGGGAACAGGTATAGCATCATCCTGTTTAGGCCATGTTTAGATGGCCACTGAATCGGCGCCGCCGAATTTCGTCCAGACACTGTAGCTACTGTAGCGTTTTGTTTTTATTTGGTAATAATTGTCTAATCGTTGACTAATTAGGCTCAAAACGTTCGTCTCGCAAAGTACAACCAAACTATGCAATTAGTTTTTGATTTCGTCAACATTTAGTACTCCATGCATGTACCGCAAGTTTGATGTGACGGGGAATCTTCTTTTTGCATAGTGCCAAATTCTGAAATTTGAGGCAACTAAACATGGCCTTAGTAACATATGATTTTTGGAAGCCGTGTTTCAATCAGAGAATGTCAGATGATTGCAATAGTATAGGGTCTTGTTTAGTTCCATGGTGTAAAGTTTTTGTGTGTCACATCGGGTGTTCGGATACTAATAAAAAAACAAATTACAGAAAACCACGAGATAAATTTATTAAGCCTAATTAATCTGTCATTTGCACATGTGTTACTGTAGCACTTTGTTGTTAAATCATAGACTAATTAGACTTAAAGGATTCGTCTCGTAAAATAGTCGCAATCTGTGTAATTAATTATTTTTAGTCTATATTTAATACTCCATGCACATATCCAAATATTCGATAGGATATGATGTAAATTTTTAGGGGAGAAACTAATAAAGGCCCTAGTCACCTTCATCTTACAGAAACTGACTAAAGATTCTAGAAAGTACTCTAGTTGCTGATGCCTTTATCGTAATCGCAGGTCGAATACAGTATACTACTACGAGATAAATAAGTACTACGGTGATTGTCATATCCACTTTATAGTGTATTCTTCTTGAGTTAAAATTGATTAAACTCTACGTCAGAGGATTCAGGATCTCCTTAACAAACAATTGCCGGATCATGGATTATACAACTAAGCAAGGAGATAATTTTTTGCCTTTTTTCCCAATAGCTTGCAGTTTTTGGTTGCTAAAAAAACCCAAACATGAGGATATTTAACCAGTCGCCACTGGTAGTGAGGGTGGCAAATGACTTGCCACTTTGTGAGACAAGTGAATGTAAGAGGGATTAGAATAAAAAAAAGTTAAAGGGCATGTTTGGTTCCATGTCACTGGACTAAAGTTTAGTCCATAGTCACTGCCTGTTTGGATCTAGGTACTAAACTCCATTAAAGCTACTATATAAAGACCAAAATGTCCTCCCTCTCACTCTCTCTCTCTCCTTCTGTGCATTAATGGGGGCAGCTGGTGTCTTTTAGCTGGTTTAGTTTCTTTAGTCACCCTCAAGAGACTAGAAGACTAAATCAGTTTAGTCACTTTTTAGTCACTCTTTTTGGCAATCTAGTGACTAAAAGGTGCCAAAACCAGGCTGCCAAACAGGTCCCTCAAAAATGTCGTCTGGGCCACTAATTGCGTGGCAGATGTTCCCGGTTAGGCCGCAGAACCCCAGCAGGCTAGTGGCGGCTAGCAGCCATCCGGACACCAATGCTGGCCAGCATCCTAGTTTACCGTGCATTCGCATACCTGGGAATTGGAGGGGAGAGTTTACAAAATGCATGCTAATCCTTTTAGAAAGTTCAGATACAGAATTTACGGTTCCTTTTTGTAAAAAATGAATTAGGGAGTTGTTTTAATAAGTTCTCGGTGATACCCTATTAAAAGTAGACTGGCAAACAAAAATAGATGCTTGCACTGAAATTGTCAATCAGAGAATATAAAGGCGTGTTTGGCTTCGCCTCCACAGTGCGCCGTAGCTCGCCGCGCCACAAGTGTGGCATGCCGCGTCGGCCAAACACCCACACCACAACTCGCCGAAGTTTTGGTAGCCGCCGCACGCTCCAATTCATTTTTTACTGCCACAACTTGCCAAATGTGTGGCGGACGATTCGTCCACCGCACTCACGGTGCGGCCATAGCTATGGCGACATGTATGTGCGGCGGGCGCAAAACACGTCCTAAGTGTATAGATTGAGTAGAGACCGGATATTTTACTATTACTAATTAATTTGAGCCTTTTTGAAGCCTTCACATTAATCTTTAAGATCAGTTTTAGAAAAAAAATCAATAAATTATCATAAAAATTTGCTATTAATAATCAGAGATTTTTTGGAGCCTCTATGTTAATCGTAACTAGGAACTAGGAGCACTAGAAAAAGACAAAGCTAAGAAATTCTTGAAAATCGAATCATTTAACTGTCAATTCACTAGACTCTAACCATGATTCATGATCAATAGTAATAGGTAACATACCTATTCAATTTCTTAAACTAACCCAAATGTATGAAAACAGTCTAAGGTAACCCTTAAAGTAATGGCTAAATTAACCACCCTCACCATTATGAAAAATAGCACAAAGTAAACACCTAAACCTACATCTAAAGTAATCCTTTGAATCTATGAATAAATTACCCACCCCAACTACTATGAAATACAATATAAAGGAACCCTAATGATGATCTAAATTACCGACCTATGTCATTATGAAAGTAACCTAAAGTAAATTTATATATAACTACATGTCTTCACGAGTATTAGAATAACATAAAGAACCACTAATTAATCCAAAGTATCTCTCTAAACTTGCATACAAATTTCCTATTGGGTCACATGAAGCTTGCAAGGATCCTTTGGTGCCAAGGATGCTAACATGAAGCCTGCAAGGATCCTTTCATGGCAAGGGTGCTACAACCTTTCTGCTCTTCCAAACTAAAGCGTATACAGAAGGGTGGGGACTGGATAAAGGATCTATTACTAAGTGCCCATACTTGGAGGGTCAGTCTCATAATTACATGATGCCATGGACCTACAACCTATTTTCTAGAATATTTAGGGTTGCAATGGGAATTTCATCGTCACATGGGCATTACAGTGATTCTCTTCTACAACAACCCCTAGGAATCTTGCACTTCGCGAGATACACTGCCCAGGAACACGTGCAGGCATGAGCCAAAGTGGCCTTCGGCCCTCTGGAGGCTTTGCACTTCATAGCTGTCACGGAAGCTTGATGCCTCTCCCCACATTGGCTCAAAGTACATTTCTGACCTATATATGGGCTTGGCATTATTCAAGCAGTCTCATCATTGGGTCCCACATCTCTTCCTCTTTAGTAATCTGCTATAAGACTACTCTTCAACCCTTCTTCGTGCACAAGACCCTAAATCAAGTTATGAAAACTAATTGTTAATAGGAGGGGACAATTTGTCTTTGGGATAACCCCCAATAGTAGCCCTTGGGGGCTATGGTCAAATTTGATGGGACAACTAAACAAATATTAGATTTGCTGACCAAGAACACCATCTCCTTAGACCACTAGAGTTAGATAGACTATATCATCAATTTACTTGTTTGTCGGTAGAAGGAATGGGCCAAACGTGGCCAGCGAGGAGTGAGGAGTTGCATGCACCACCGCTGAACTAGGAGGGAGGTGGCCCTAGCGCGCTGCCCGCCACTACCAAGGGGTTGGGGCCGCTTGTGTCATCGTCGATCGGGAGGTTTGGGGCTTGCTTACGCCGTCAGTCACCACCTAGAGGAGGGGGGCGAGCACTATTGGGAGAGAACCCATATGTGGGATAGAGGTGGACGGCGGAAGGGAAGGTTTGGGGTTGAGAGATGCGAGACGGTAGAGAAATGTGAGGGGAAAGAGATAGAAATGAGGAGAAGAATGAGTGCAGGATGGGGCTAGGGCGATGGAAGCCAGGCCCAGCTGTCGGTGTCAGGCCACCGGGTAGACTACTCGGGGCGCACGACAAAAGCTAGGTGGACAAAAGCAGTTCATGCTTTTTAGTTGTAGAGATATTGCCGAGGCTTCAAGAGCTTGTGGTCAACAGGAGATGTATTGTGTGGTCTATATGTGAACTTCGATGATCTTGTGACTGTTGTAGATTTTGGTAGATCTATAAACATGCTGTAGCATTATGAATCTGTCCACTATTTTTTTAGAAAACAAACATAATCTGTCAACTATTTGGATGAGCAGCTCAATAATTTTGAACTGTCTGTTTTTATCTTGATTGGGCTAACATTCCTTTTAGGTAATGGACTTGGCCCATAGATAGCTAGGCCAAAAATATTATTATTATTGCAAAATAGTCCACATGAAAGCACAGGGCAACAAACTATATTCGGCCCGCCAAGCTGGGCTTCGAAATTAGTTTTGTCTGCACTAATCTAGGCTTCCAAATGGGTGCAGCCTAACGTCAAGTGGGACAATGGGCCTCAAATGGCTAAGCTCAATTTGCCTTGGCTCAGAAATATAAGCCTACAAGTGCGAACTACATGGGCCAGCCATAAGTTAGGGAAGAGATAAAATTGGTCACAACTCTTGCCACCTCAGATTTATATAATGTCACAAATGTTCGCCATGCCACATCACTAGTTTGGTCTACTTGGTAGAATCTACCACTCATCCAAATATTATTGTCTTGAGATAACTGAGAATTCTAAAATAAATCTGGAGGTGATTTCAACAACTGAATGGGGGCAAATCAAGGGATAAAGCTTACATTATTTCTCACTCCGTATCTTACGTTTTTTTATTGCCTAATGCTTTGTTTAATATGTATGTATTCATCTCAATCCACCTGTGTTGAAATAGATTAGAATGAAATTAAATTAAATTTTATTCCAATTCACTTTAACGTATATAGATTGAAGTAGATGCACATGTCACCTATGAGCGAGTGTCTCATGTAATAAATACAGTATTAGATTTTTGTTCTATCTCTCCCTTATCCATTCCTGAAACAGCCCACGAGTCCATAACCAGGCACCACGGCCATGGCCTTCCCTGGCGACGGGGCAGACGACGCCGCCGCCGGCAACGCCCGTGCTCCCTCACCTCCTCCCCAGCCACCCGTGTTCCATCCTCATCTCCTCCTCAGCCGGTCTCCATCCCCGACCTCGCACTCGGACTGGGAGCGCGGCCAGCGCGGATGGCGAGCTCGGCGGCGCGGCCTTGGCGGAGGTGCGGCCGGCGCGATGTCGTGGGCGAGCACGGCGGCGCGAACCGGGAGCGCGGCCAGCGTTACCGGCAAGCGCGGCGGCATGGCCTCAGCGGAGGCGTGGACGGGGAGCGCAGCCACTGCGGCAGCTCGGCCTGGGCAAGCGACGAGCGCGGCCTGCTATCGGCTTGGCCTGCCGGCCTGGGCGGAGGCGCGGCCTGCGCGACCTCGTAGAAACCGGTCGCGGTTTCTTCGTGCCTCGTTTCACGAGTAGACGTGGTTTCTCTTATAAGAAACGGTTTCATCAAATTTTCTTCTCTTTCCTCGTTAATCAGACTGCCACGTCATCTTTTCGCTGAGATTACAATCTAGTTAATAGAAATACAAACTACAATTAATTTTCCATTGGGCCTTACCACCGAGATCGCGGTGTCACTAATGCCCATCCATACTCTCAACCATCGGCTGATCGGCGGCCGGATTGTAGTATATGCCCTCGTTTAGGTCGGCCCGAATTCGGCGCCGGCAAAGTTACTGTAGCCGCAGTAGTCACTGTAGTATTTATTTGTATTTGGTAATAATTGTCTAAACGTTGACTAATTAGGCTCAAAACGTTTGTCTCGCAAAGTACAACCAAACTGTGCAATTAGTTTTTGATTTCGTCAACATTTAGTACTCCATGCATGTACCGTAAGTTTGATGTGACGGAAAATCTTCTTTTTGTATAGTGGCAAAATTTGGAATCTAGGGTAACTAAACACCCCTATATAATAATTACTGTATTCATAACAGTCTGCTAGCTGCGGCGCGCAGAGCATTAATTTCAAACAATTCCTAAAAATAAGTGCCAAAACCAATTATGAGGAAATGAACATATGTACAGCCGCTCAGCGCTGACAGGGACAGCCCTAGTCCAGGGTTGGCGTGCAGGCATGGTCACGGGTAGCCAAAGGTGGCAAGGGTTGCCAGCGGTTTGAATGCAGGAGTTTGGAGGAAATATAAGGCAGTGTCGGTGGAGAGTTTAGGGCTTGTCTGTGAGACGGACAAAGAACCGAGAGAAATTTAGCTCTAATAAATAGTGTTGAATAGTAGATTTATAGATGGAGCTGGAGCCGGTCGGATTCGCGCCAAACATGCCTTTAATTGCATTATTTTTAAGACTGATATATCATATAGAATGGATGAAATATGGATAAAACACTCTCTCAATGGAGAGTTTCAATATACGGTTTCATAAATATTTAATTTTATTATTCATAGATAGTTGATAATTATGGAAACTGAGCTTCATCTTCGTAGAACTCATTTCTTCTCTCTTATTAAAAACATTGTCACATCGTCATTAAAAATGCTTATGTGATAGTTTATTAAATACAAACGAAACTTTGATAAAACTCTCACTGAGAGTGGCCTAAAAACCAATCAGGAGTTTTGCGCTGTGGAAAGATTAGGAACAAATAATAGAGACCGGGTTTTGAAGATCCTACCAACCAAATAAAACACGTTTTTTCGGAACGGCTTTTCTGAGTTGTTGGAGATATTATAAGGCACAATTAAAGTTGGTTGTTATGCATGTGTTCCTTTAGGATTCACATATACGGTACTCTCTTTGTCCCAACATTCATAGCGCTTTTGACTTTTAATATCAGTTTGACTATTTATCTTATTTAGTTTTTTTGCTAATAATAAAATAAGTAAGTCATTATTAAAGTATAAAATAAGTCATAATAAAATAAATAATATTTATAAAAAAATTTAAATAAGACAAACAGTCAAACAAAATATCTAAAAGTAAAAAACGTCATGTATTTCGGGACGAAGAGTCTTGCTTAGATAAGAGATGTTACTCAGTGTTGACACTTTTTAGCGTAGCTACTAGGTTTGTATCCCTAGCAATGACGCCAGAAGTGCTTGTTGGTATTTCTTAGTGTCATCACTAATAATTAGCAATGCCACTAAGTAATAGCCTTGATAGTCTTTTAATAATTTTAGATATTTATTAGCGAGCACACGAAGCTATCATTTTAGCATTTCACCCGGAAGTATTTAGGGTATCGTTATTTATATTTTTCGAAAGGAAGGAATTTGATTAAGAGTTTAGTATGGATATGAACTTGAATAATAATGCTTGCAAGCACACCAATGTTTATAACAGGGTAAGAACGGTGATTTCGAGATAGTGGACACACACTTGGCATTCCTTAAAGGATAAAATAAAAAGAAAGAATAAAAGAATAATCCTAAGTCGAGCAGACATTAGTCTAGTATAGTCATACAAAGATTAGTTAATGATCATACAAGTTACATAATTAGTCTTAGGGCTAAGTGTGAAGCAGGTCGGAAGGCCACCGAGTGCTGGTCTGCCCGCAACCTCATGTGACAATTTAGACTCCTACACCCAGTTGAATGTGGGGGATTATAAGGGACGGACATGGCTATCACTACCTGTCGCCTACCCTTCAACCGTAGAAAAGGACAATGCATTCATCTGTCTCTCCATACCCAAGCACCATGCTTACATATACAGAAACTGCCCAAATCCCCTCGGGTCCCTGACCCTATGCATCGACAGGTAAAGGACTTGGGTACACCTGACGGCACGATGAACCGCCACCTCAACTTAGCTCTAATTCCAATTATATAAGTTATATGTGTAGTTAAGCATAAAGTTATGTGTGCTACTCTCATGACACATAACTATAGGCTAGTTCATATATCAAGATTATAATACAACAACTATACTCTAGTTCATAAGTATGACTATTGTCGGTGTTTCGAGTAAACACCAACTAGTAAATTTGTATTTGTTGCATGTTAGGCCCGGATGGTGTGCTAAAAGACACGAGGTTTATACTGGTTTGGGCAGAATGTCCCTACATCCAGTCTGCTGCTGCTGCTCGTGTTATTAACACTGAAAGGTTTATAGTAGGGGGTACAAACGGTTGAGAGAGGGACATGTCCCAAGTCTCTGACGAAAAGGTCGAACGAGTACTGAGAGCTCGGTTGCTGCTCAGCTGCGTGTAATGTGGTGCGTGGTGTGTCAAATTGATCCGTCCCGTTAGTAGGGTGCCCTACCTTCCCTTTTATAGATCAAGGGGGTGCAGGGGTTATAGATGAGAGAAAAGAAGAAAAACCAGAGGCCAAGAATGTCCTTCAAAGGTGCCGGGTCTTTCTTTTCCTCTAAGCCAGCCCCACTGACATGATAGACGGTGCTAGGGATAACACGTTCGCTGATCTTGATAGGGCCATGCTCCGGCTTCATTCAGCGAGTGGTCACGTCCCATCCTGCCCCGCGCGAGAGGCACGACGCACCAGGGTGCCGAGCCGCGACCCTACGAGGAGTAGACGGGGTAGTGACCATACGTCCGTTATTGTGGATGATGTGAGTTTCCTCTTGGATTGTAGTGGTTGTCGTATGCTTATGTTAGGATCCACGTCCGAGGGCTGATGGCGGCGCCCACAACACTATAAGACAAAAGTCGGCGCCAACAACACTGTTCGGGCTCTATCATGCCTAGAAGGGCTTAAAGCGCCCGTCCCGTCATATCCTGATGGTACTTTCCCGTAGGTGTGCAGGGTATGGTCCTCGGTATTGTGGTTGACTTGAGTGTCCTGTCTTACCCTATGCTCGTTATTATGAAGGAGCAGGGTGCAGTCGTTGGGCGAGGCGGAGCCTGCCCCGGGACATCGGGCGAGGTGGAGCGAGCCCTCAGACATCGGGCGAGGTAGAGCCAACCCTCGGACGTTGGGCGAGGCGGAGTCAGCCCCCAATCGCAGGGTGAGGCAGAGCCTGCCCTATGACGTCGGGTGAGGCGGAGCCAGCCCTCGGACGTCGGGCGAGGCGAAGCCTACCCTCAGACATCGGGCGAGGTAGATATAGCCCTCAGTCATCGGGCGAGGCAGAGTCCAACCCTCAGTGGTCGGGCGAGGCGGAGCTAGCCCTTGGACGTCGGGTGAGGCGGAGCCTGCCCTCAGACATCGGGCGTGGTGGAGCCAGCCCTTAGTCGTCGGGCGAGATGGAGTCCAATCCTTAGGTGTCGAGCGAGGCGGAGCTAGTCCCCGGTCATCAGGCGAGGTGGAGCCAGTCCTCGGTCGTCGGGTGAGGCAAAGTCTATCCCAAGACGTTGGGTGAGGCGAAGCGAGTCCTCGGACATTGGGTGAGACAAAGCCTGCCCTGAGACGTCAGGCGAGGTGGAGTCTAGCCTTTGGCTGTCGAGCGACATGGAGCCAACCCTTAGGGGCCAGGCGAGGCACAGCCAACCTTTGGTCGTATGGGCAAGAAGTGTAGTTGCATTCTTGTCTGTTCGGAAGCATCAACGTTTGATGGTTATTAACTCCACCTCTTTGGGTACCCCAGTATTTGGCCCCCGATAGTAGCCCCTGAGCCCCTGGGTGATTCGAATAGAATCGCCCGAGGGTGATTTGACTTGCCAGTGGGTGCGTGCGAGCGCACCAAACGGGTGTAGCCCCTGAGCCCCTGGGTGATTCAAATAGAATCGCCCGGGGGGTATTTCGATTTGCCAGAGGGTGCGCATGAGCACACCCATCGGGTGTAGCCGCCGAGCCCCTGGGTGATTCAAATAGAATCATCTAGGGGGTAATTTGGTTCGCCAGAGGGTGCACGCAAGCACACCCATCGGGTGTAGCCCCCGAGCCCTCGGGTGATTCGGATAGAATCACCTGGGGGGTGTCGACGAAATTTGGTCGACAGTCTACCTAGGGGTATGCCCAAGGTAGTAGATTGTCGGTAGACAGATGCGCAAGCTACAAACAAGATGGTGATGCAAGACAGACACGAGGTTTTATCCAGGTTCGTCCGCCGTGAAGGCGTAATACCTACGTCCTGCGTCTGATTGTATTGCTATATGTCAATGAGAGATGTTTTTGAGAGGGGTCCCCTTCCCACCTTATATAGTCTGGGGGCAGAGTTACAGATCTAGAAACTAATCTTAACTAGTTACAATTGCCATAGATGGCCGAATAAGGATTTCTATTCTAACCGACCAGGATCTTGCTTGATCTTCAGGTCTGCCTTGATTCCTTGCGTGGGACTCCGAGTAGATTGGCCGAGCCACACGTCATCTTCTAGTGGGCCAGACCCCCTGGTCCGGGCCAGCCCAAGCCTAGCCATAAGGGTATAGGGGTTAATACCCCCACAGCTAGTCCCCGAGCACCATGTATTATGTTGCGACACGCTGTTCGATCTTCTTCAACTAATGTGATCTGTCTTCATGTCATCTCCAACTGGCTGAAACATTGACCAAGCAAATGTGCCAGTATTCTGGTCAGCATAGAGAGCAGTAGACCACGATTATAGCCGAAGACTCCGGTTGTCCGAAGAATGCATGGTGCTCTAAAGAAAAAAGAAAAAGATTTCTTTCCTAATTAAGTGTGCCCACTTGTATTTCTGAAAAGAAATGTAAGTGACCACATTCACCGCAAGGTGAAGTGTGCCCACTTAGTCCCCGAGCCTGGTAGTAGGTGACGCAGGCACGTGGTGCCAGGGTCTAAAAAGAATTCCCAATTAAGTTGAGAATCCAATCATCGTACAAGCGATACGAGATGCACCGGCAGGTGCATCGTACCGATGTAGTCCCCGAGCTTGCTGGAAGGCTAGGTATCAGCCTTGTAGCAAGGTCTAAGTGAGAAAAAAATAAATGCCTCTCAACTGTATGTGAGTACAAATCACATGTAGCCGAGGAGAGCGGTCTCCAAGCAATGGTCGAATAGTGGTCGGGGCAGTCCCCGAGCACGAGAGTCCCCGAGCATGATGGTGGTCTGGACAGTCCCCGAGCACGATGGTGGTCTGGATAGTTCCCGAGCATGAGGATAGTCGCGACAGTCCCCGAGCACGAGGGTGGTCTGGTATATCCCCAAGCACAAAAAGTGTGGCAAAAAATCATATGCCACTTATACTATTATTTTATGTATTTACTTACTTGTTCCATCAAGTCGATTCTGACATGTGTGGTCAAAAAAGTAGACGGGTATAACATGTCATACTGCCTTTTTGTCTTGTCAAGCAAACAGTTGCATGGCACCTGTTAGTAGGTGCGTCAGCGTGGGCCCTCCCACACTGGGAATGAAGTGGCGCATATATTGGCGTAGATCTCGAGGCTATGAAAACAACCGTCTGCGGCGCGTGCGCATGTCTCCCAAGAATTCCGGGCAGACGAAACGGCATAACTCTTGGGTTAAATATGGTATAGGATAGGTAAGTTACTATTTACTGAACCCCATTGCCATTCGCAACCGTAGCTTTCTTCTTCCTCTCGCCAACCCTAATACATCCGAAATCGCGACCAATCAATCCACCGCCATTTCCCCGTTGACCAGCAAGGCCAAAGTCATGGCGAAAAGTGATGCGCAGAAGAAAGCAGGGGTCATGGCGAAGGAATGGTGGAAATTGAGAAGCAACGAGCAGACCATTGAAGACCTCGTCACCATGGGGGTACTCCACAACATGGAGCTCGTAGGGTGGCGTGCGCTGGAGGGCGAGGGGTACCCAGATCCACAACCAGGTGAGATCGTGGTGTTCGAGGATTTCTTTAAACGGGGGTTTGGGGTTCCAGTACATCCTTTTCTTCAGGGGCTCTGTCTTTACTACGAGATTGGGATTTGCAATCTGCATCCCAACTCAATCCTCCTTGTCGCCACTTTCATACATCTCTATGAAGCATATGGCGGCTTCTAGTCCCATTTCGATTTTTTCCGCCATCTTTTCTGTCTGCGGAAGAAAGGAAGCGGTGGTTCGAAGATAGCCGGGGGTGTGTACCTCAACCTCCATGACGGCATGAAAGCCTAGTACCTGCACTGCCCATGGAACATGTCGCTAGACGACTGGTACAAGAAATGGTTCTACATCCACGAAGAGCCGAATACAATCATGCTGTGCAACGTGGGGTACATTCTGGAGAAGAGGACAAGCTGGTCAGAGAAGCTCGAGCACCTGGGACAGATTCCAGAAATATTTGGGATGATCCCGTGGAAAAAACTAGACGGTCCGAGCGTGGTCAGGAGGTTCATCAGCCGTTGGATCCAGCCCTACCAGAGGAGGGTACATCCTGGCTATGAGTATCAAGGTAGCGCAGACCCGACGAGAATGAGGCAGGGGGCGCTTGACAAAAACAAAGTCAGATCCAGAATTGGAGAGCTATTTAACTTAGCTAATCCAAATTATGCCAGATTGAGCGACATCGAGCATGCTTTCAAGCTTGCCCGACCTCCCCCAAAGGTAACTCGTCTTGCCTTGTACCCATAGTCTTATATTGTGGTAGGATAAGTGGAAACTTACTGTGTTCACTCCCTTTTGTTTCCTAGGTTAATGGTTGGGATAGAGCGACAGTGTTTGTGTCGCCACCCCCTGGAGTAGAGTGGCCACAAGGAACTGATCCCACCACCCAGGCCAGCGTCGAGATCGAGGACGTCGACTGGGCGGTGCTCGGAGCTGGAGAGGAGGCAGCGGCCAAAGCTGCTGGGAAGCGGCCGGCTGCCCCCAAACAATCAAAGAAGAGATCAGCAACCACCCTGCTCACTAGGGGAGTGCTAAAAATCAATGAGCCCGAGGGGGGCCCGGAGGACAACCCGGCCAGCAAGCGTCGTCAAACGATTTTTACTTGGTCGAACGACGACGTAGAGGAGGGAGAGGATGAAGACACCTTTTGACTTGTCCCTCGAAAGAGGAGGAGGCAATTGGAGCCGACGTCGGTGAAGGATGCAGCCGGGTCGACCTCGGTAGTACCAGGGCAAGGAACGCGACCAGCCATGGGAGCGACAACTCAACCGAGCATGCCGCCGACCACTGCAACACAAAGGATAAGCGGTGGAGGGGTCAAGCACCAAGGCCCAGCGACAGTGCTGAATGTAGAGGGAGACCAGGAGTCACCCACATGACACGCAGAGCAAGTACGGACGAGGAGACACACCTTCTCCACATCATTCCGTGCTTCCAATATGTAAGTATTTGTAACCTTGATGTAAGTTAGCAATTTGCATTGAATATGATTGCCTTCTAAACTTATCTCGGATGTACTAGTTCGGCATCCACAGAAAGTTCGGATCAGCTAGCTAGAAGTGGCGTGGCGCCACCAATAAGTGCAGAGCAGACTGCCCAGGGGCCGACCACCGAGGAACCCATAGTAGAAGATCCATCGGGGCCTCAACAAGCAAATAGTCAGACAACAGTCCCCGAGTAGGTGGTTGAGGGAAGAGCCGAGCCGGGCACGAGTGCTCCGAGTGCTAAACCTACTGAGGGCAACACCTCAGCGTCGATGGTAACAGAGCAGACCGAGGAGCAGCGGCCAGAGGTGAGAGCACAGACCACGTTTATCGACGCTACAGCCCGTGGGAAAGCTGTGGTGATCACAGATGCTGCTGACGCTGGACCAGCACCAGGACTCAAAGAAGGGCCCGAAGAGGGCGAGGTGGAGGAGGTCCTAGGCCATCCGCAAGACAAGCGACAACATGTTTATGTGTCGCGTTGGTGGAATGACCAATGGGTTGTCCATGAGGAAATCCCAGAGGTTGAAGAAACCAAGAAAGTTGAACGGGCGGCGAAATGGCTTGTGACGGAGGTGCAGGTAAGATTTGCTTCACCACCTGATCTTGCTGTCTAGTCAAGCTATCTTACTTAGCTGTCTACACACAGGACTTAATGAAGACCGCAAGGTACCGCAAGAAATGCTTTGACCAGATCGAGGGGATCGCTGTAAGCATCAAGGAGCTGACAGCGGAGGTGGAACGCTTGCGCCAGTGACTTGACGCCATCAACCATGAAAAAATGGTGCAAGAGTCCTAGAACCAGAACCTGGTCATCCAGCTCAATAATAAAGAGCTGGAAAGAACAAGTAAGTAGCCATTTTATCATACCTACTACCGATAAGTGCTGTTGCGTTGTTGGTAGTAACAGCTGTAGTGCAGGCTTAGAAGCTGAAGTGATCTGTCTCCGAGAGGAGAACAGTCGTGCGGTCGTGGAGTGTGATCGCCTGAAAGAGGACAACAGAAAACTGGCGCAAGACCAGTCACAGCTCCGGGACCACATGACCAAAATGACAGAGGAGCTGAAAGGTAAGTTGTCCAACCACCTTTGCTCATTTTTGTTGCCTACCGTAGTTTGGCGTAGTATAGCGTCTTAACAGCATGAGCGGTTTGCAGTTATAAAAATCAATGCAAAGAAGCATCTGGAGGCCATGATGAAAGACTATGACGGCTGGAAGGCGCAATGCCAAGAGATCACCAAGGACCGTGACACCTAGAAAAGCCGGTGCTAGGAGGTGGCAAAGGGCATTTTGCCGGTCCTTAACCTCATCGATCCTGCGCTAGTAGAAGATGTGCCAAGGATGCCACAGCCGGGATTGATCGAGAGATGCCAAAAGGCATGGGGATGGTTCTAGGAGTTCGTGAAGGAGACAGGAGAGTATGCAGGCGCACATGTGCTGAGCATGGTACGTGCTCACTACCCCCTGATCGATCTCAAGCACCTGGAGGCTGGATACCCGAAGGAGGTAGATCTAGTCAAGGCCGAGGAGCTACGGATGACCTAGCTGGACTTGTCGGCGAAAATAATTGGTGACATTAACCTGTGTGGTGGTGCGATGCCATCCGTACAAGGAACGCCGTCAACAAGCCAGCCGGGAGCGCCTTTATTTTCAAGCCAACCGACGAAACCTGTGGTCTCGACCAGCCAGGCATCGGTGGGGCCATCTTCTTCAGCTTGATTAATGCAAGAGTCCCCAAGACTCGAGCACGATGTCAGGCCCAGTGAGCAGCAGGTGCCACGTGCACCGACCAGCCATTAGTGTAGGCTATAGTTGTAGAAGAAGATGTAGTTGTGTTATTGTAAACTTGGACCTTTTTAGGCAAGCTTGTAATAACATAACTATATAACAACATGAGCTTGTTTGTTTTGTAGAAAACGTGTTTAAGCTCGGATATCGTACCGATGTAACTAAGTTAGAATATGTTGCTGTTCTGTTTAGTTGACACGTTATCCTGAAAGGTTTGTATGGCCCCAGTTTGTCTTGCGGTCGGAGTGTTTGTGCACATGTAGAAACACACAAGTCAAACCAGAGAGTACCTGCCGATCACCCGTAGCATAGAGAGTGGATCCCATGCACGCATTGGGAGAAATCGGAGACAGAGCCTGCTCCAAAAACCCAAGAAGGAATGGTGGTCGGTTTTAACTGGTAGAGTTAGAATAACAATAGACTTCGAAATGACACATTAGAGTGGTCGGAGAAATCATAATAGCTTTATTGAAATAAATCGAAAGTACAAGAGGGGTACATATCTTAGTAGTTAAGCATAGAAACGCCTAAGCTTGTCAATGTGCCATGAATTGGGTACGTCTGTACCGTCTAGGTGAGCTAACCTATAAGATGTTGGGCGTGTAACCTCCTTGATCATGAAGGGCCCTTCCCATGGGGTTGCGAGTTTGTGGACGCCAGCCTGATTTGTCTTCCACTTCAGGACCAGGTCCCCGACCATGAAGAACCGCTCCTTGACGTTCTTGTTGTAGTACCTACGCAAAACAGCAATGTATTTGGCTATACGTACGCAAGAATCGAGCCGCTTCTCTTCTACACTATTCACTTCTAGCTCCCGTACTTCATTGGCCTTGTCTTCGTTGAAGTTCTTTACCCTTGCTAATCTGAAAGCTATATCTGCTGGAAGCACTGCCTCAGCGCCATAAACCATAAAGTATGGTGATACGCCGATATTGTGACTGGGCTGGGTTCTGAGACTCCAGACCATGGCTGGTAACTCTTTGAGCCATCTTCCAGGAGCTTTGTCATTCTCTCTGTACATCCTCTTCTTGAGTGCATCTAGGATCATACCATTGGCCCGCTCGACCTGTCCATTAGCTCTAGGGTGTGCCACCGAGACGTATTTCACTACTATGCTCCTTTCATCATAGAAGTCCCAAAAAGCGTTCCCGATGAACTAAGTACCCAGATCAGTGATGATGCTGTTGGGTATGCCAAAGCGGTGGATGATCTGGTCGATGAACGCGACAACCTTTTCTGAAGATGCCTTGACCAGGGGCATGTACTCTATCCACTTGGAGAATTTGTCGATCAGCACAAAGACGCATGTAAATTTTCCAGGGGCCGGTTTGAAAGGCCCGATCATATCCAGTCCCTAGCATGCGAAGGGCCAAGAGGATGGTATAGTCTGAATCTCATGTGCTGGTACGTGGATTCTCTTGGCGAAGAACTGACAACCTTCACAATGGTGGACTAGCTTCTCTGCGTCGGCTACGGCTGACGACTAATAGAACCATGCTCGGAAAGCCTTGCCAACCAGCGTTCTTGAGGCAGCGTGGTTGCCGCAGGAGCCAGAGTGGATTTTGTCCAGGAGATGTTCACCATCCTCCTGGGTTATACACTTCATCAAGATTTCCTCCTTTGCGTTCTTGCGCCACAATTTGCCATCGACGAGCAGATACTGCTTACTGCGACGCATCAGGCATTCGTTTTCTGTTCGATTGGTGTAACCGCTACCATCTGTCAGGTACTTAATGAAAGGTACTCTCCAGTCAGGCTCCTGCATGGTTAGAGGTGGTTTGGTGGTGTTTGACGCTGGAACCGTAGCCACAAATAGCTGGTCTAGAGGCTTATCGACCGCGGGATCTTCTTCTTTGATGGAGGACATGAGCAGGTCTTGAACAAATACGCCATGCGGGACTTTGGCTCAGGATGATCCTAACTTTGACAGTGCATCTGCTGCTTGATTTTTGTCCCAGACCACATGTGTGTACTCGACGCCATAGAACTTGCCTTCTAGCTTTCTGATCGATTTGCAGTATGCGTCCATCTTTTCGCTGGTCGTATCCCAGTCCTTGTTGAGTTGGTTGATGACCAGAGCCGAGTCTCCGTAGACATAGAGACACTTGACACCGAGTTCGACCATGATGCGCAGACCGTGTAGGCACGCTTCATACTCGGCGACGTTATTAGATGCCGGGAAATGAATCCTGAGGACATATCGGAGCTGCTCCTTGGATGGTGATACGAAAAGGACTCCTGCCCCCACGCCGTCAATGTTGAGAGAGCCATCGAAGTACATCTTCCAATACTCGGTGGGCCCCTGAAAG
The DNA here is from genome assembly GCF_019320115.1 of Miscanthus floridulus. Classification (NCBI taxonomy): domain Eukaryota; kingdom Viridiplantae; phylum Streptophyta; class Magnoliopsida; order Poales; family Poaceae; genus Miscanthus; species Miscanthus floridulus. The sequence continues at coordinate 35,028,105 of NC_089596.1, forward strand.
GCAGGTGTGCTTAAGTCTATCCACTCGACGATGAAATCGACAAATGCCTGAGACTTGATTGTAGTACGACTTGCAAATTCCAAGGAGAAAGGGCATAGCTCCATTGCCCATTTGACGATGCGCCCGTTTGCATCCTTGTTGCGAATGATGTCTCCCAGAGGGTACTCAATCATGACCACCACACGATATCCATCAAAGTAGTGTTTCAACTTTCGGGATGTAATCAGTATGGTGTAGATCAGTTTCTGAATCTGTGGGTACCTGGTCTTGGATTCATTGAGCACCTCACTGATGAAATAAATTGGTTGCTGTACCTTGTAGACATGGCCGGGCTCGTCACGCTCGACCACCATGGCAGTGGAGACCACTCGATTAGTTGCCATAATGTAAAGTAGGAGGGTCTCGTCTTCTCTGGGAGCAGTGAGGACCAGAGGTGATGTAAGGAATTGTTTCAGCTGTGTAAAGGCAGCGTCTGCTTCCTCTGACCACTCAAACTTCTTGGATGCTTTGAGCAGCTGAAAAAATGGTAGTCCTTTTTTGCCTAATCTAGATATGAAATGACTGAGGGTAGCCATGCATCCAGTAAGCTTCTAAACATCCTTCACCTTTTTGGGCAGCTTCATGTCCAAGATAGCCTTTACTTTCTCTGGGTTAGGGCGTATGCCGTCGTGACTGACGACGTTGCCGAGCAGTATACCAGATGGAACACCAAAGATGCACTTCTTTGGGTTTAATTTCCATTGGAATGTGTTAAGGGCTACAAAGGTGCGTTCTAGGTTGTCGACAAGGGTATATGCTTCCTTGGTTTTGACAACTACGTCGTCAACATAAGCCTCGACGAGGTCGTCTTTTATCTTGTCTTTGAGGCATGCCTGTATGGCGCGTTGGTAGGTAGCCCCAGCGTTCTTGATCCCGAACGACATGGTCCTATAGTAGTAGGCGCCGAAGGGCGTGATGAAGGATGTCTTGATCTGGTCGTCCTTTTTTAGAGCGATCTGGTGATAACCAGAGTAGCAATCGAGAAAGGAAAGCAGCTCGCAACCGACAGTTGAATCTATGACCTCGTCTATGCGAGGTAAGCCAAAGGGGTCTTTAGGGCAGTGTTTGTTGAGATCAGTGTAATCAACGCACATTCTCCATTCCTTATTCTTTTTGCTACAAGAACCGGGTTGGCTAACCACTACGGATGATACACTTCTTTGATAAATCCGGCTGCTAAAAGCCGTGTAACTTCTACCCTAATAGCCTCCTTTTTGTCACGAGCGAGCCGTCATAGCTTCTACTTGATGGGTTTGGCCTTGCCGTCAACGTTTAAGGAGTGCTCGATCAAGTTTCGAGGTACACCGGGCATGTCAGCGGGTTTCCATGCGAACACACTCACGTTGCTCCTTAAGAACCTGATGAGCACGTCTTCCTATTTAGGATCCAGGTTGGCCCCGATAAGGGCCATTTTGCTGGGATCACCCTCGACCAGCTGGATCCCTACACAAAATATCTAGATCGTATTCAACGCCTTCATTGTCATGATGCTAGAGCTCGATGTGGATGGAGCCATTAGATGCGATGCCGGACGGGGAGCTTGAGCCGCCCTCTTGAACTGTGTGGACTGATCCTTCTTGCTACTCCTCAATCCGGACCATGTTGACGAAGTTGCGCAGGCCGTAGGGCTGAGCCTGGTAGTTCTCCATCGAGGCTTCGCACTTGGAGAGCCGGAGGCCCATCGCGGGGGCTGGTCGGTGACGAACAGAGCACCCTTCAGGAGTAGACATGACCACGAGATCCGTACCGAGTCGCGCAGGACGACTGGCTCGAGCTGGTCGGGTAGATCTATTGTGGGTAGTGGTTACCTACTCATTAGGTTGATTTTGAATCGAACTTACCAGAGCTAGGGTTTTAGCAAGATTGGTGCCGACCTGATCGATGGAGTCGAGCAGGTTGGTGTTGTTGATCTGCCTCCCTTTGTAGCGAGGAAGCGGACGATGGGTTGTCGGCGTGGCTAAAGACGATGCTGGTGTGGCCGGAGCCAGATCCACCGTGGTTGGAGCCATAGCTGATGCAGGTGAAGCAGTGGTCGACGTAGATTGGATCCGCGCCTCCTCCGTGGTCATGGCGATGAAGTTGTCGGAGCCAGTAGTCCAGGTGATATGGCCGATGGTGAACGTGAGGCCGTTCGGTGTAGCCATGGAACCGGGGATGATGACCATCTTGTTCGTCTGGAGAGCAGTACGAACACCCCCTACCTGGCGTGCCACTGTCGATGAAATATGGTTGGCAGTCCATCTAGGGGTATGCCCATGATGGTAGATTGTTGGCAGACGGTGCGCGTAATCAGGAACCAGATGGTTACAGAGGCACAAGACACAAGATTTATACAGGTTCGGCCACCGTGTTAGCGTAATACCTACGTCCTATGTCTCATTATTCTGTATTGATTGAGATCTAGATGGATCATCCTCACTGAGGGGGACCCCTGCCTCTCCTTATATAGTCTGGAGGAGGAGGGTTACAAGTAAAGTATCCTATTTGGTACTATTACAATATCTAGTACAACTTGTAATCTTGCTGTGCACGCCTCGATCTTACGGGCCGGTCCACCTCGGATGGTGCGGCCCATGTACCATGTTGTGGTACCCGGGGGTATATCCCCCAAAGCTAGTCCCCGAGCACCATGTATTCTGATGCGACACGCCATTTTAACCTTCTTCGAACAGTGAGGCTTGAGTTCTTGACATCTCCGACCACCGTTGTCACCGGAGAAGTAGGTTGTCCGAAGAATGTATGGTGCTCTTAAGAAGAAAGAAAAAAGATTTCCATCCTGAGAAGTGTGCCCACTTGGGTTTCTGTGAAGAAACGTAAGGGTGTCTTGAAGCGTAGCGTCTTTGATCATCAGAGGCGTAGGGGTCAAAAAACAAACACATTCACCACAAGGTGAAGTGTGCCCACTTAGTCCCCGAGCCTGGTAGTAGGTGATGTAGGCACGTGGTGCCAGGGTCTAAAAAGAATTCCCAGTTAAGTTGAGAATCCAATCATCGCACAGGCAATATGAGATGCACCAGTAGGTGCATCGCACCGATGTAGTCCCCGAGCTTGCTGGAAGGCAAGGTATGAGCCTTGTAGCAAGGTCTAAAGGAGAAAAGATATCCCAACTGTATGCGAGTTGCCAGTCGCATGTAGTCGAGACGCAAAGTCCCCGAGCCGTGGTCGGAGAGTGGTCGAGGCAGTCCCCGAGCTGTGATCGAAGTGTGATCGAGGCAATCCCCATGCGTAGGTCGAGAAGCGAGCGACGAAGTCCCCGAGCTATGGTCGGAGAGTGATCGAGGCAGTCCCCGAGCGTAGGTCGAGAAGTGAGCGACGAAGTCCTCGAGCTGTGGTCGGAGAGTGATCGAGGCAGTCCCCGAGCGTAGGTCGAGAAGCGAGCGACGAAGTCCCCGAGCTATGGTCGGAGAGTGATCGAGGCAGTCCCCAAGCATAGGTCAAGAAGCAAGTGATGAAGTCCCCGAGCATAGCTCAAAATTGCTGTAGAATGGTAGTACATGATGTACAAAATAATAAATTATGGAGACAAAATCAGTGGTGAAGAAATAGCGTATGACGCTCAGCAGTCATTTGCAAATGAGCATGATGTGATAAAGCAGTTGGTGCTTTATAAACATCAGTGTTAATGTGAAGTTTGTGTTTATATTTAATATAAACCGCCCGACCAGTTAGTATATAGCTGAGTCTCCAGCCCTAGCTAGCCCGTTAACCATAACACGGGGCGCGGAGCCCGTGCACGTGTAGGAAGAACAAGGCATCGCTAAGGAGCCGCTACCGACCACCCATAACGTAGAGGGCAGACGCTCGTGCACGTGTAGGGAGGAGCCAGAGACAGGGCCATTTTTGGAGACATCGAGCGTCAACATGACTGGTCGAGGATTTGCATTAAGTATAGCTGTATGTTATATTTAAGATTGTATACATGGACAAACGTTATTTGAAGAACAATCATGACGAGAATGTTGTGGAGAAACATTGTAATTAAAATTATATTAAATATAAATATTAGAAGTGTACTTATCTTTGGATAGAAATCTGGTCGGCGGTGATGAAGTTGTCCGGTCCTCGAGCTTTCCGACCTGTCGCCATGATGGTGGTTGTGGTTGTCGTAGCGCTGTTCTTCGCGGCGATCATCATTGCGACGTGGTCTGGTGGTTGAGGTGGTCGGAGCTTGGCAGAGCCGCTCAGGACATGGTCGACGTGGTCTGTGGTCGATGTGGTTGGAGCTCGGTGGAGCCGCTCGAGACGTGGTCGATGTGGTCCGTGGTCGACGTGGTCGGAGCTCAGCGGAGCCGCTCGGTACGTGGTCAACGTGGTCCGTGGTCCCTGAGCCTGTACATCCCGGTAGCCTCTTCTTCTATCTTGCTCCTTCCTTATTGGCTTGTTGTCATATATGGAAACTATATTTAGCTATATGGTGGCGTAGATCATCACGTCATCTATTGATCGAGTCTTGACTCTTGAGGCTACGGAGACCAAGGCATCGTGCATGTTACCATGTAGTATGACTCCTAGAGTCCTAGCCGATTGGATCTTGTAGATGCGTATGTGCTCTTGATTGCTAACTGGTTGATTAATCGCCTTGCGTGTATGGTGCATACATACGTGCAAGTTGGCTTGCACGCGTCACCAGCTTGCTTGTTTTGTATTGGCTTGCATCCTTCATATATGCATATGCTGTATATGTGCATACGCTCGTACATGCAAGTTAGCCTTGCATGTTGCTGTAGATCACGGGCCTGGCCAGCAAATGTATCCGTGTCGATCTCTTGGAATCAGATCCCAAAGCCATGCATGTTTGCTTTCCGTGCAGATGCGTACATACTGGAGCCCTGCTTGCTAGTCGTGAGCCCGATGGGATCTCGACGAAGCGCCGCCATGTAGTTCAGCCGAGGAGAGGATCAGATGGACGTCGATATGCAACTGAGGTCACTGAGTTGTAGCCGTAGTAGATTGATTCCGTCGCCGAGTTGTCGCCGTACGGTGGAATCGAGGTCTGCCATCTAGTTCACCATGGATCAGCGCGCACATCCCCTACCTGGCGTGCCACTATCGATGAAATATGGTCGGCAGTCCATCTAGGGGTATGCCCATGATGATAGATTGTCGGTAGACGGTGCGTGTAATTAGGAACCAGATGGTTACAGAGGCATAAGACACAAGATTTATACAGGTTCGGCCGCCATGTTGGCGTAATACCTACGTCCTGTGTCTCATTATTATGTATTGATTGAGATCTAGATGGATCGTCCTCACTGAGGGGGACCCCTGCCTCTCCTTATATAGTCTGGAGGAGGAGGGTTATAAGTAAAGTATCCTATTTGGTACTATTACAATATCTAGTACAACTTGTAATCTTGCTGTGCACGCCTCGATCTTACGGGCCGGGCCACCTCGGATGGTGCGGCCCATGTACCATCTTGTGGTACCCAGGGGTATATCCCCCACAGCTAGCTGTGGGGGTATTAACCCCTATACCCTTACGGCTAGGCTTGGGCCGGCCTGGACCAGGGTGTCTGCCCACTAGAAGACGATGCGCGGCCCGGCCAATCTATTCAGAGTCCCACGCAAGGAATCAAGGCAGACCTGGAGATCAAGCAAGATCCTGGTCGGTTAGAATAGGAATCCTTATCCGACCACCTATGGCAATTGTAACTGGTTAAGATTAGTTTCTAGATCTGTAACCCTACCCCCAGACTATATAAGGCGGGCAGGTACCCCTCTCAAAAACATCTCTCATTGACATACAGCAATACAATCAGACGCATGACGTAGGTATTACGCCTTCACGATGGTCGAACCTGGATAAAACCTCATGTCTGTCTTGGGTCACCATCTTGTTTGTAGCTTGCGCATCTATCTGCCGACAATCTACTACCTTGGGCATACCCCTAGGTAGACTACCGACCATATTTCGTCGATAGTGGCACGCTAGGTAGGGGATGTGCGCGCTGATCCTTGGCGAGCCAGATGGACCTCAACATCAATAACATCTACAACGATTCAGTGGTGGTGTTTAACGTCATGCGCGACAACATTGTCACCGTCGTTGCTCCCACGGCGATCCTCGTCCACAACTCGGTCACTGGTCCTGTCGTCAACATGGCATCCCAAAGTAATTCATGGTGGTACTCTATCATACGAGAAGACATGGGGTTAATCCACGGCCACTAGCGTCTAGCGGGACAGTTCTACGCCGACACCTGATCGATCTGCTGGGCCAGATCTGATTCTACAACAAAGCCAGGAGGTCTACCATGTGTCGCACGATGGATTTTTAGCAAAAGCAACAATTTGTCATGTAGATCACCACGTCGATGGCGCCCTGTATCCACGAGATGGTGAGATCCGATCTAAAGCCCAAGTATCGTAATCAGAGCACAAGTCGAACTACAACGCCGTCTCCATCTCCAACACGGCAGTCAAGGTTTCGTCGATCAAGACTTTCCTCTTATTACGAGCAAACAGGAAGCAAGCTGGGCCAAGGCATATATGGATATATGCATGCATCGTATACGGGGATATGTATGCAAACGTCATGGCCATGCAAGCAAACAAGGAGCCACCGTGCTATGTTACAGAACCATGCAACCAAGGAAGCATATATGTGGTATACAGGGCCATGCATCAATGGAGTGCGTATACATGTATATGTCACCATTTCTTGCATAGCATCTGATACTTTGTACAAGTCCAAGTTAGATCACCACACAAGCCAACGACGACAACGAATACTCCATCAGCGGCAAAGGCTGTTCCTACTGCTCCTACACCATCACCGATTGAGCAAGTCGTCCGAGCTCACGTCGACCACGTCCCGAGCAGCTCCACCGAGCTCACGTCGACCATGTCCCAAATGGCTACACCGAGCTCCAGCAACGTCGACCACGGACCACGTCGACCATGTCCCGAGCGGCTCCGCTGAGCTCCAACCACATCGACCACGGACCACGTCGACCACGTCTCGAGTAGCTCCGCCGAGCTCTGACCACATCGACCATGGACCACGTCGACCACGTCCTGAGCGGCTCTGCCGAGCTCCGACCACCTCGACCACCAGACCACGTCGTAATGATGATCGCCGCGAAGAACGGCGCTACAACAACCACGACCACCGTCATGATGATAGGTTAGAAAGCTTGAGGACCGGACAACTTCATCACCGCCGACTAGATTTCTATCCAAAGATAAGTACACTTCTAATATTTATATTTAATATAATTTTCATTATGATGTTTCTCCACAACATTCTCGTCATGATTGTTCTTCAAATAACATTTGTCCATGTATACAATCTTAAATATAACATACAGCTATACTTAATGCAAATCCTCGACCAGTCATGTTGACGCACGATGTCTCCAGAAATGGCCCTGTCTCCGGCTCCTCCCTACACGTGCATGAGCATCTACCCTCTGTGTTATGGGTGGTCGGCAGCGGCTCCTTAGCGACGCTTTGTTCTTCCTACACATGCACGGGCTCCGTGCCCCGCGTTATGGTTAACGGGCTAGCTAGGGCTGGAGACTCAGCTACATACTAACTGGTCGGGCAGTTTATATTAAGTATAAACACAAACTACACATTAACATTGATGTTTACAAAGCACCAACTGCTTTATCACATCATGCTCATTTGCAAATGACTGCTGAGCACATACGCTATTTCTTCACCGCTGATTTTTTCTCCATAATTTATTATTTTATACATCATGTACTACCATTCTACATATTTATATTGCAGGAATTTCGAGCTATGCTCGGGGACTTCGTCGCTCGCTTCTTGACCTACGCTCGGGGACTGCCTCAATCACTCTCTGACCACAGCTCGGGGACTTTGTCGCTCGCTTCTCGACCTACGCACGGGGACTGCCTCGATCACTCTTCGACCACAGCTCGGGGACTTCATCGCTCGCTCCTTGACCTATGCTCGGGGACTGCCTCGACCACTTTCCGACCATGGCTCGGAGACTTTGTGTCTCGACTACATGCGACTGGCAACTCGCATATAGTTGGGATATCTTTTCTCCTTTAGACCTTGCTACAAGGCTCATACCTTGCCTTCCAGCAAGCTCGGGGACTACATCGGTACGATGCACCTGCCGGTGCATCTCGTATCGCCTATACAACGATTGGATTCTTAACTTAACTGGGAATTCTTTTTAGACCCTGGCACCACATGCCTACGTCACCTACTACCAGGCTTGGGGACTAAGTGGGCACACTTCACCTTGCGGTGAATGTGTTTGTTTTTTGACCCCTACGCCTCTAATGATCAAAGATGCTACGCTTCAAGACACCCTTACGTTTCTTCACAGAAACCCAAGTGGGCACACTTCCCAGGACGGAAATCTTTTTTCTTTCTTCTTAAGAGCACCATACATTCTTTGGACAACCTACTTCTCCGGCGACAACGGTGGTCGAAGATGTCAAGAACTCAAGCCTCACTGTTCGGAGAAGGTTAAAATGGCGTGTCACATCAGAATACATGGCGCTCGGGGACTAGCTGTGGGGGATATACCCCTGGGTACCACAAGATGGTACATGGGCCGCACCATCCGAGGTGGCCCGACCCGTAAGATCGAGGCGTGCACAGCAAGATTACAAGTTGTACTAGATATTGTAATAGTACCAAATAGGATACTTTACTGGTAACCCTCCTCCTCCAGACTATATAAGGAGAGGTAGGGGTCCCCCTCAGTGAGGACGATCCATCTAGATCTCAATCAATACAGAATAATGAGACACAGGACATAGGTATTACGCCAACACGGCGGCCAAACCTGTATAAATCTTGTGTCTTGTGCCTCTGTAACCATCTGGTTCCTGATTACGCGCACCGTCTACCGACAATCTACCATCATGGGCATACCCCTAGATGGACTGCCGACCATATTTCGTCGACAGGGGGTAATTCGGACCCTTCGTGGGTACAGATGTGAGATTTGGTATTTTGACAACTAGATAGTTTAAAGGCAACCCTGGTATCCCGTTCGCGGGGATTCGTCCAGGGTTAGCCCGGTTGAGACTTGATTGTAGAATGAGACTCCCTCGAGGCTCGTGCACCTAAGTTTTGGCCACTTGCGGGCCCATCCTTCATTGGGACGGCCGTCAAAATCATTGGGCCAACCCTCAAACTCATAGGCTAGTCGGGCCGGAGAAACGCTTTTTGACCCATATCCCTTCTGTGGGAAAAGTGTCCTGGTTTGCCCGGGAAGGCGAAACGTCTGGCGTGACTTTGGTGGGATTGGGGGTGCATATCCCGTGTGGTGACATGGTGGTGAATCATGGCAGGCGTGGAGATCTAGGCAGATAGTTACCTTCCTCACATCCATCGCCCCTATAAAACCAAAGGGTTCACCCCCAGGGTTTCGTACATTGCCTCCTTGCCTTTGCATCTACAACCTTCGCTGCCAATCGCCTAAGCCTTCCGCACCCATAGCATAGCCACCGTCAAGCTCGCATCCATCCACCCCAATCGTCTAATGGAGCCATGGTGCAGATCTGATGTCACCCCCAGTGCCTGGAGGGCCTTGTTCACCGTGACCTTCTTTGCATGTGGACCACCGCCGAGGAGTGCCGGCTGCCCAGTAATGAGGACGCACCGTCACTGCCCAATGGCTATATTGTGTCCTTCGCTCACTTTCACGAGCAGGGATTCACAAGCGGGGATTCATCACCCCCGCCTGATGGGGTGCATTGGCATTCAGCTCCACAACAACTGGGTCAACGAATACCTGTCGATGCATCTGTCGACCTCCAACAAGGGGTGGCATTCACATTGGTTCTACATCAAGAACGACGCAACCGCTCCCTTGCCAGCGTTCTCTGGGTGCCTCATCGAAGAGGCCCCAAAATCATAGAGGAAATGGGGGGGTCCTAGATAAAGACAAGAAGAAAATCCAGAACCATCTTGCCACCATCCAAATTCTGATGGAGAGGGGCATGAAGGGGTTGGGGATCATCGATGCCTATCATACGCGAAGGGTGGCGCAGCTGATGAGTCGTGTGCTTCCCCTATACCTGATGGCATCCAGAGCATCACTCGATGGGACGATGCTTGCCGATGGAGCGCTCTCCACCTCTGAAGTGGCGCAACACATCAAGGAGGCGATGGAGCCTTCACAGGATGACACTGGCATTGCACTCGATTTCATGTATCCGGTGTTGGGGCACCCCCAATTCATCCGAACCGGGGTACATCGACTTTGTAAGTTCTCTTTCCCCATGCTACCTCTTCAATTGAACTTTTGTCCCCTTGATGCTGATGTTGAGATAGCGGGACCAGCTAAAGAGACTCGTCTTTATGGATCGCTTGGCTCCACTGCCGAAGGACCCGCTCATGGCGGCGGTGAATCACACCATGGCCGAGTGGTAGAAGAAGATGAAGGAGGTCGAGAGGAAAAGGAAGTAGGAGAAACTACGGGCACAGGAGCGAGGAGAGGAGACAGACAATGATGACAACAACGACGACAAGGAGGAGGATGATGAGGTAGTTGTAGACACCGAGTGGGGTGACCTAGAAAGCGAGGACGCGCTGATAGGTACGCACTCTTCAATGCAGGGACCCTTCCTATTCCACATAAGGGAAGGTGCGGCGGTGAGGCCGGAGGAGGCAGGCTAGACCATCGGCCCATCTTTAGAACCATCAGGGGCGGGCAGATCTACCGCCGTGCTCAAGGTGCCAGCAAGGGGGGAGTGGCCTCGCCGCTGTGCCTCAGGAATCAGTGGGGGTGGGCGGATCCATCGCTGCACCCGAGGTGTTGAGAGAGGGGAGTGTCTCTGCCGCCATGCCCCCAGATACATGGGAGGCGAGCCCCTTGGCCCAGGAGCCGATGATGGGCTCAAAATGGTCCTGCCCCAATGAGGTGGAGCAGGGAACTGGGGGTTCATCCCCCAAGCGTCTCCACCGCCCAACAACGCCAAAGTAAGTTGCCGACTCATCTATTTTCTCTATTTTTCTCTGTTTTTGTCTGTTTTTCATAGTGACTCATGCCTTTCGTTTCTTTTGCAGCATCGTGAGAAGGGTCAGACGGGGCAAATCTTTAGCGTTGGTACCCAAGAAAACCATCGCCCTTCAGGCAAGGCGGGGGCCACCACCTGACGTCGCTCCCATTTCGGGCGAGAGCGAAGCCGGCGTCACAGCCTCATTGGCCAGTCTAGCGCTGCCTACAGTGGTGTCCGTGCCCTCGGTGGGTCGAGCAGTTATCGAGGCTGAGGGGGCCCTGTTGGAGGTTGCCGTGCAATCGACGATGGAAGTGGTTCCGCTGCTGGCGTCGGAGTAGATGGAGCTATCGGCCATACCCGTTGCGTTGACCATGGCAGGCGTGGTGCAGCCAAACAAGGTCCCACCAATGGAGGCAGAGGTAATGGTGGCTATGACGGATGGGTCATAGCTAGAAGCTGTGGTGGCGGCGCCCGAGGCAGTGGCGCGTCACGTGCTACCGGTGGCCCCTAAGACGACTTCCATCGTGGGTAGGACAGAAGGGGTCATGGCCAAGGGACCCTCAAACACCGCAACAAATGCTGAGGAGATGGGCAGGGAGTTGTCCCTGGTCTTGACATTGGAGGGCCACCACCCACCCATGTGGGATGAGCCCCCACTCTGGTGGGTGAGTCCATGGGACCCGTCATTGGAACTCTTCACCCTCGACAATGCCGCTGAGGGCATGGAACGGGAGAATCTCTATGAGGGGTTCATAGCCGCACTGGAAGCTCTGAACCAGGCCAGGGGCGCCATTCGAGATGTAATCGTTCCCACCGGCCAGGTATTCACTTGGTTTTGCCTCTCGATCTCTTTTTTTCTTCATCTATTTTTGTTTTCTGACCACCGTCTTTTTTTAGTCTCTTATTGCTCGCAGCCAGGAGAAATCCTAGTTCCTTCATGAACACAAGGAGGATTGGGACTACCTCATTGATGAGGCACAACTGCATAGGGATGCGACCACCTAGCTCCACCAGAGGGTGGCCGAGTTGACTCCCCTTGCTGTGGAGGTGGACAATCTTTGATGGTGGGAGGTCGAGGTCTGTCGAGATGTGGAGGACATCGAGAAGTGTTTTGATGAACTATTAGAGAGGGCACAGCGGGATCAGGAGGAGGCCGCCAGAGTATGGAAGGAGCAGGACGAGCTGCTCCAATGGGATGTCGAGACCCACCAGCGGATCATCAACCTCCTGACCGAGGCCGAGAAGGAGCGGGATCTTAGGCTGGGAGACGAGGAGAGGTATGAGGCCCTAGAGCAGATGGCAAAACTAGACACCGAGGCGGTCGCCCGGCTTCACAAGGAGTGAGACGAGCTACGCCATACTGCAAAGAGGCTCCACTTGGAGCGTGGCACAGCCTGCAGGGAGCGCGACCAGGCTGTTTGAGAGCGTGTTGAGGCACAACAGAGGATCAACTCCCTCCAGGCCAAGCTAGAGACAGCGAAAGCCTAGAAGCTAGAGGCTGAGGGAGCCGCTGTCGGACTGGCCACATATCTCATCGAGGCGAGGAGTCTTCTTCAGGCGGAGAGCGACGAGCTTGATGTCCTGAAGGTTGCCCTTGGCGTAGTCTGCGATGACTTGCAAGTGGTGTAGGCGGAGGGGACCAGCTGGAGAAGGAAGCTCTTCGCTCAGGGATCACCCAAGTCTTTGCCATCGCCCACTTGCATTATGATGACAACATCGACTTGGAGGCAATGAGCCTCGGTTTCACGCCTGGCTACGAACCCTCTTAGCTGGATGAAATAGAAGCGGCAGTGACTCCTCTTGCGGAACCCTTGGTGAGTAAAGTTGAAGACATGGTTCTCCCCCGAAGGGGGTAGTTAGTCGAATGAGTCTGATGGACATTTATCTGTAATCTGTGGACAAGTGTCGGCACTTTTGTATTTTGAAAACAGATTCGCAACTTCATTTTGTTTGATTGATTTGGCTTTCTTCTGTTTTTGCATTCAAGAAAAAGGTTTATGCAATCCAACCCTTCTATTGGTTAAGACCGTAGGGCTCGAGGTGTATAAGAGGGAAATTTCGATTATGCTGGTGAGCAAAGTTACCGTAGCTGTCGGGGCATGAGTTTTTTGCAGTCTAACTAGACACGCTCGGTTATTTGTTCCCACAAACCTTGCCACTAGCCTTAACGTGAGGAAGAGGTCCGATGTTGTGACTATTTAAAAAAAGAGGGTATTTATACCTTTATCAGCCCCCGAGTGAGATCCAACCCCTTATGGTTGCTGGGGTCAAATGTCCTAAGGATATCAAAACTACTCTTGTATTCACACGCACCCCTTCCTTAGGATTTTAGCTATCGTTCTGCGACTGTGCGTTTGGTCTCCTTGCAAATCCAACCTTCCCCGAGCCCCCGTGCGTGTTGGGGATTTGGTCAAGGGTCGGTTCATTTTTGTGACTGTCGCCCTATCTGAGGTTTTTGCAATCGGAGGGGTTGAGGCGACGTCACTTGCCTCGATGGCTCAAGTGACGATCTTGATGAGCTCGCTAATGGGGGTGTTCGAATGGAATCCGGTCCCCTCGCTCGTGATAGGGTCAACAAAGCCCTCAAGTGGCATTCCGTTGCTCCGTAACCTGCCTTCCAACAGAATCCACCTAAATGGGGATTCTATGGGCTCAGCTAGAGGCTGGATTGAACTAGAAGGTTGAGATGACCCTATCCGCCTCTATGCGGGTTGGGCGAAGGCCGTTGAGGCTTATCTGTGTTTTCTCCCCTGGCTCTTGTTCAACGTGAGGCGACCTCAGGCCCTTTGCGGGCTAGCCTTCAAACCTCAGTCTCTCGATCTAGGATCAGGCGGCTCGAGCCCCCGAGCCCCTTGGGGTCTGATAGGGGTCGGCCATGTTTCATGCGTCACCCCATCCTAGGTTTCTGCAATCAGAGGGGCTGAGATAACGACACTTGCCTCAATGGCTCGAATGTCACGCTCAATGAGCTCGCTAACGGGCATATTCAAGTGGAATCTGGGTCCGTCATCCGCTAACGGGGTCGGCAGAGCCCTCATGTGGCATTCCACTATTTCTTAACCCGCCTCCTAGCAGATGCCTGAGCTATTTGATTGGCTCAGGTGGCCCATTGGCCTCTCCTCGACAGAGATTCTATGGGTTTGGCTTGAGGTTAGAATCGAACGAGAAAGGTCGAGATGTCCATATCCGCTTCTGAGCGGGGTCGGGCAAGGCCGCTGTGGCTCATCTCTGTTTTTCTCCCCTGGCTCTATTTGACATGAGGCAGCCTCGAGCCCTTCATGGGCTAGCCCTCGAACCTTGGTCAGTTGTCGCTCATATCGAATGAGGCGACTACCGCTTCATGACGCGACGCGAAGCGTTGAGATGCAGCAATTGCATATGCAACACTTGGATATATGGAATGAATGTATGATATAATGGAAATGAAAGCGAGGGTCGGTGATGTTACCTTGGTGGCATGAGTGATGGGAAGCTCTTACCGAACATGTCCATGCGGGGTTTGGGTCCGACGTTTGGGATGGGGCCAGCGTAACCTGCACGAGCATCGCAATTTTTTGTTCTTGTCTCTCGGCAGCGATCTGAGCTATTTGATCGACTTAGGCGACCTAATAGCTTCTCCTTGAAGGAGATTCCATAGGTAGACCCCTCTGAACCCTTCTCGAGAAGGCAGATGCTAAAGCTTGGGGTGCGGGGACAAAGAATTCGATTACGCTGGTGAACAAAAATGCCATAGCCGCTAGGGCGTAGGGTCTAGCGGTTCATCTAGTTTTACTCAAAGTTTACACCCACACACCGTGCCTCCAGTTTTTAAACATAAGGAGGGGTCAGACAAAGAGAATGTCTAAACGAGTAGACACTCTCGGCAGCCCCCGAGCGATGTCCATGCCCCTACCGTTGCTAGGGTCAGAGGCTCGGTAGTAAAATTGATACGTAAAGTAAGTAAATAAGAGTGCTTATCTTTCGGTGGCTGTTCGTTCGATGCCCCGAGTGATGAGGATGGTGTATAGGAGCTTCTAGATTTGGGAGTAGCAGGTCTTAGAGTCAGATAGTACCTCGCTGATGAAGCACACAATGCGCTGCACCTTGAGGGCATGCCCTTCTTCTTCCTGCTCCACTACCAGGGTGGTGCTGACCACTTGCGTGGTGGCCGCTATGTATAGCAGAAGGGATTCTCCATCAGTTGGAGGAACCAAGATTAGGGCCTTTGTCAGAAGCAGTTTGACCATGTCAAGTGCCTCCTGGGCCTCGGATGTGCATTCGAAGTGGTCGGCTTTCTTCATGAGTCAATAAAGGGGGAGACCTCATTCGCCGAGGCACGAGATGAATTTGCTGAGTGCGGCGAGGCACCCTATGACTCGCTGAACCCCCTTTATGTTCTGAATCAAGCCCATCCTTGTGATGGCTAAGATTTTCTTTGGGTTGGCTTCGATGCCACGCTCAGAAACGATGAAGCCGAGCAGCATGCCCCTTGGGATCCTGAAAACACACTTCTTGGGATTGAGTTTGATGCCATTCGCTTGGAGTTTTGCAAAGGTCTGCTCAAGATCGGCAATGAGGTGGTCAGCCCATTTGGACTTAACCATGATGTCGTCAATGTAGGCCTCAATGGTCCACCTGATGAGGTCCCCGAAGCATTTGAGCATACAACGCTGGTACGTAGCCCCAACGTTCTTCAAACCGAACGACATTGAGACGTAGCAGAATGATCCAAAGGGGGTGATGAAAGTTGTCACGAGTTGGTCAGACTCTTTCATCGTGATTTGATGGTAATTGGAGTACGCATTAAGGAAGTAGAGGGTTTCACACCCTGAGGTAGAGTCCACTATTTGGTCTATGCGTGGCAAAGGAAACGGATCCTTTAGGCATGCCTTGTTGAGGCCCATATAGTCAACACACATCCTCCATTTCTCACTCTTTTTTCGTACAAGAACGAGATTGGCCAACCACTCTAGGTGGTATACTTCCTTGATGAACCTGGCTGCTGAAAGTTTTGCTATCTCCTCATCGAGGGCCCTACGTTTCTCCTTGTCGAAGTGACGTAGGCGTTGCTTCATCAGCTTGGAGCCTAGGCAGATCTTCAAGGTATGCTCGGCGACTTCCCTCGAATTGCTTATCATGTCCGAGGGTTTCCACACGAAGATGTCTCCGTTAGCATAGAGGAAACCGATGAGCGTGCCTTCCTATTCGGACGAAAGCGTGGTACCAACGCGCACCGTTTTACCCTCGCTGCTCCCAGGGTCTATGAGGACTTCTTTAGAGCCCTCTGTAGGCTCGAACGACTCGGTTGACTTCTTGGTGTCGGGCGCTTCTTCGGTGACCTCCTCCCTAAGGGCGGCGAGCTCTCAGGAGACGACGATTGTTGCGGCGTGACTGCAACATTCAACCTTGCACTCATAGGCACGCTGGAAGGAGGTGCCGATGGTGATGACCCTATTGGGGCCCGGTAGTTTTAACTTGAGGTATGTATAGTTGGGGATGGCCATGAACTTCGCATAGCATGGACATTCCAGGATGGCGTGGAAAGTTTTGGGGAACCCAACCACCTCGAAGGTGAGGGTTTTAGTCCTATAATTGAACTGATCCCCGAAGGTAATGGGTGGATTGATCTGCCCAAGTGGCATGGCTTGCTTCCCGGGCACGATGCCGTGGAAAGGTGCTTAGGTTGGGCGTAGGCATGTCTGGTCGATGCCCATTTTGTCGAGCGTCTTGGCGTACATGATGTTGAGGCCACTACCTCCATCCATCGGTACTTTGGTGAGCTTCTTCGGGCTGATGATTGGGTCGACCACGAGCGGATATCTCCCCGGATGTAGGACGCTCTCTGGATGGTCAGTTCGATCGAAGGTTATGGTGGACTCTGACCACCAGAGGAAGGGAGGTGTGGCTGGTTTGGCCGTATGGACCTCGCGGCGTGTGACCTTCTAACGACGTTTGGAGTCATAGGCCGCTGGTCCTCCGAAGATCATAAGGCAACCGTCCGGCATCAGAAAGCCATCATCCTTCTCCTCAGCGTCATCCACGGTGGGGGCAGGGTCCTTTCTGTGCTCCCCTTTGTTGGAGCCTCTGGACAAGAACCGTTGCATGAGGCTACAGTCCTTGAATAGATGCTTAACTGGGAAGGCATGGTTCAGGAACGACCCCTCGAGTAATTTTTCAAAGTGGTTCGGAGTGCCCTCCGTGGGCTTCCAACCACCCTTGTGGCCAGCAGCGGCCACGAACGAGTCCTCTCGCCGTTGCTTCTTGTTCTTCCTTTTGGCAGAATGATTGGAAGCGCCTTCGTCGGCACCCTCGTCTAGCCTTGCCTTGCCATCGAGATGATTAAAGATTGCTCTGACTGCCTCTTCTCCTGAGGCATGGCTGGTAGCGATGTCTTGGAGTTCCTTGGTGGTTCATGGGCCCTTGCATCCTAGCTTATGAACCAAAGACTCATAGGTAGTCCCGAACAGGAAAGCCCCTATAACATCAGCGTCGGTGACGTTAGGTATCTCGTTGCACTATCAGGAGAAGCACCAGATGTACGCATAGAGGGTCTCACCGACCTTCTATCGATAGTTTTTGAGGTCCCATGGGTTCCCAGGGTGCTTGTATGTGCCCTAGAAGTTCCCCACAAAGATGTCCTTTAGGTCCTCCCAACTCTGGATTCTGTTGGACGGCATGTGTTCCAACCACGCTCATGCCGAATCGGCCAAGAACAGTGGAAGGTTGCGGATAATGAAGTCATCATTATCCGCACCACCGGCTTGGTAGGCAAGCCGATAGTCTTCGAGCCATAGTTTGAGGTTTGTTTCCCTAGAGTACTTCGGGATGTTGGTTGGTGGCCGATACCTTGGCGGGAAGGCAACGTTGAGGATGTGCCAGGCGAAGGCCTGAGGGCCTGGCAGACTAGGGCTCAAACTCTGGTTCTCACCACTATCGTAGCGTCTGCCATGACGAGGATGATAGCCGTGGCTGGCTCCCTCTCTTGGATCGTCGTGGGTACGCCTACAAGCATCGAGAGTGCTACGTGCATTGTGGTTATGATCGAGACGTAGATGCATCGGGACCAGGGTGCGCTGCCTACCACCTGGTGGTGTCTGGTGGACTGACGCGTCCCTACCGGGATGCCTAGAGAGCGTGCGTTGGCTGGCGTCGAGCTCGCATCGCTGAGACAATGAGCTCTCTGCCTGCTGCGCCACTGCATGCTCAAGCAGTCAGCGAATCTCGTGGTGGGCTCAATAATCCTCAGGCATTGCGGCCTCTAGAAGGCCATGGAGCAAGGCTATGGCCTGCAGCGATGTTGTAGCTCACCCAGGTGAAGCGAGGAAGGGCTTCATCGTCGGTGATGATCCTTCGGTTTACGTCATGGGGCATGGTGCGTGTGCGCACACCGTCTCTGTGGCGTTTGATCTCCCGATCAAGCTCCGCGCAATCCTGCACAAGCTAGAGTCACGCTTCCTCGATCTTCCGCTGTCAGGCTTTTAGCTGCTCCACCTCCATGTGAGGTGGGGCCATTGTCTCCCCTTCAGTTTTGTTGCCAAGGTTGCCTGTCGGGGTAGCCTCCTTCATGGGGACGCTTTCGACATGTCCCTCTGGGGTACCCATCATAAGGCATTCCTAGGAGGAGTGATGGCTCCCCCTGCTGGAGTTAGAGCCAGAGGACGACCCTAGCTCCTCTGTGAGGAGGTTGTGGAGAGATTTCATGACGTGTTCGATCACCAACACGAACTCATTGTTCGTGGGTGGCAGGACCATGCGTCGTGCCACAAGGTGGCTAACGGTCGTCGCAGCATTGCGGAGACCAAACGAAAGCGCTGTCGGGGTGCTCCGTATGTGGTGTTCCAGAGAGAGGTATCCTCCTCTAGAAAACCATGCCATGTCGTTGGCGTCAGAAAGGGTGAGGCGGCACTGGTCCTCCCTAGACTGCTGGGGTCCAAGGGAGACACTGAGCTAGCGCTCAAGCCTCTCGTGGTTGAGGCCGATGGAAGGGAGAGATTGGATGGCGGCATGAGCCAATGCCAACTCTCCTCCCACCATGATGATGAAGTCTAGCTTCCCAAAGCGCACGTGTGTGCCTTGGACCCAGCTGATACTATGGCTAGCCATCCATGGCCTGATGTTTAACGTTGGAACACGCAAAGGTCCTCTACCTGGCGCACCAACTGTCGGTGTTTTGAGTAAACACCAACTAGTAAATTTGTATTTGTTGCGCGTTAGGCCCGGATGGTGTGCTAAAAGACATGAGGTTTATACTAGTTTGGGCAAAATGTCCCTACGTCCAGTCTGCTGCTGCTGCTCGTGTTATTAACACTAAAAGGTTCATAGTAGGGGGTACAAACGGTCGAGAGAGGGGCGGGTCCCAAGTCTCTGACGGAAAGGTCGAACGAGTACTGAGAGCTCGGTTGCTGCTCAGCTGCATGTAATGTGGTGAGTAGTGTGTCAAATTGATCTGTCCCCTTAGTGGGGTGCCCTGCCTTCCCTTTTGTAGATCAAGGGGGAGCAGGGGTTACAGATGGGAGAAAAGAAGAAAAACCAGAGGCCAAGAAGGGCCTTCGAGGGTGCTGGGTCTTCCTTTTCCTCTGAGCCAGCCCCGCTGACATGACAGATGGTGCTAGGGATAGCACATTCACTAAACTTGATAGGGACACGCTCTGGCTTCATTTAGCGAGTGGTCACATCCCATGCTACCCCGGCTGGCGGCACGACGCACTAGGCTGTTGAGCCGCGACCCAACGGGGAGTAGATGGGGTAGTGACCATACGTCCGTTACTATAGATGATGTGAGTTCCCTCCTGGATTGTAGTGGTTGTCATATGCTTATGTCAGGATTCACGTCCGAGGGCTGATGGCGAGGCCCACAACACTGTAAGACAAAAGCGGCGCCTACAACACTGTTTGGGCTCTATCATGCTTGGAAGGGCTTAAAGCGCCTGTCTCGTCATATCCTGATGGTACTTTCCCGCAGGCATGCAGGGTATGGTCCTTGGTATTGCGGTTGACTTGAGTGTCGTGTCTTACCCTATGCTCGTCATTATGAAGGAGCAGGATGCAGTCGTTGGGCGAGGCGGAGCCAGCCCTCGGACGTCGGACGAGGCGGAGCCTGCCTTGAGACGTCGAGCGAGGCGGAGCCAGCCCTCGGATGTCGGGCGAGGTGGAGCCAACCCTCAGTCATCGGGTGAGGCGGAGTCCAACCCTCAGGGGTCGGGCGAGGCGGAGCCAGTCTCCGGTCATCGGGGGAAGCGGAGCCAGTCCCCGGTCGTCAGGTGAGGCGGAGTCTGTCCCTAGACATCGGGCGATGTGGAGCCAGCCCTCGGACGTCGGGCGAGAAGGAGCCTACCCCGGGATGTCGGGCGAGAAGGAGTCCAGCCCTTGGGGGTCGGGCGAGGCGGTGCCAACCCTCAGGGGCCGGGCGAGGCACAGCCAACCTTCAGTCGTATGAGCAAGAAGTGTAGTTGCGTTCTTGTCTGTTCGGAAGCATCAACGTTTGATGGTTATTAGCTCCACCTCTTTGGGTACCCCAGTATTTGCCCCCCGACAACTATAAATATCATATGAGAGCATAACTTTGGAAGAACTCATATTTCTATTCATACCCAAAGGTCACTTCTTCTAAGGAGCCAAGCTCTCCTAGGCAGCTTTGTCTTGCTCTAAAACACTACTAAAGGTAAAAGCTACAAACTAGAGAAGGGAGTGTGTGAGGTGATGCTCAAGGTTGTGTGTGTTGAGAGAGGGGGTACCCCTCTATTTATACAGGAGCTAGTCAGTGTTTGGAGGCTATTCTTGGTGCTTGCCCAGCTCCCACCGCCTTAGCATGGTTCCATGCCACCGCCACAGCAAGGGGTGGCTGAGCAGCGCTGGCATGGGGTCGGCCGCCCCTTGACCATGGCCACTCGCCACCGCCTTCGCGTGGCAGGCCATGGGCTGGACTATGATTGCTTCCCCATGGTGCTTTTCCCCTGTTGCATTGATTTGATAGGCGTCTTTCTTGTTCCTTTGCGCAAATCAGTGTCGGAAAGCGTCTTTCGGTGAATTTTTCTATGTATTTGTGTTTGTGATCTGTAAAATAATGTTCTTCGAATACATGTGAAACTTGGTTAATAGTAGATGCGTATGTGTTTAAGATTGCTTATTTCTCCTCTTTTTGTGTCTTAATTGGCGATCGAATTTGATCGGTAAAGACCGCCAACACTCACCCTCTCTGATTTATCACTTAATTTAATGTGAAATTATCAACTTCTCCCTGTTCATGTATGACTCCCGATGGCCAGGAGGCAATTTCTTGGATGCTACTGTACTCAGTAGTGCAGGTCATGCATGCCAAAACAGTAGCATAGGTCATGTTTGTTAAATTATTAAACGGGAACAGGTAGTACTCCATATGTTTTTTTTTATCATGGTAGCACTCCATATCTTATGTATAGGGCCAGAGATACCAGACGATACGCAAGAGCAGGTAGCAAGTCATTGCAGTGTATTTTTGTTGGCAGTGTGCGGACTGGCAGTGCAAGCAGAAATCTTTCTGCAATCAACCTCAAATTTAGTACTGCATACAATACAACCTATCGTGTACTACTACTAAGTTTTACATTTTCATTTGTTAGCCTTTTATAATCAGTGGAGATCGAGAGGTGCTTGTGACGTGAACGTCTTATACCTAAACCAGCTAACAGTACTAGAGTATCACTACCCCAGTTTTTCATATCACTGACGGTTCAAAAAACCCCATTCACTGTCGAATTTTGAACGAACAGTGACATACTAGCAGTGATCGGGGGTTGACATCACTGATGATTACTTAAAACCGACACTGATCTAACGGTGTAATAATATGTACTAGTGTTTATACAGATGCGAGTGCACTACGTGAGAGTTAATAATCTGTGCACGCTTTACGTGCATGCCATACAAACAATGGGTGTGTGTGTGTGTGGGGGGGGGGGGGGGGGGGGGTGGGGGCGGACTAATGTCTGCTTGAGTAGTTCTAAATTTGGCAATTGTGATGGGTGATTGATATGTGCGTTCAATACTTCAGATGCATATCATATTTCTTTTTGTTTCATTACTTTATGGCTTACCGGAGGCGCGAGGTGGAGAGAGGCTGCAACTTAGATTCGAGATGGCCATGAGGCACCGGAACTTGCTTGAGTAGTTTTAAATTTGGCAATTGTGATGGGTGATTGATATGTGCGTTCAATACTTCAGATGCATATCATATTTCTTTTTGTTTCATTACTTTATGGCTTACCGGAGGCGCGAGGTGGAGAGAGGCTGCAACTTAGATTCGAGATGGCCATGAGGCACCGGAACTCAGGTTGGAGAAGGCGATAAGGCACCGCACGTCACGCCGAAAGACCAATCTTCAATTGTGGGCAACGGCTAGAAAGCTAATGGCCAGCTGACGTGGACGCATGGGACATCCGGTGCCTACACAGAAAACTGTTGTGCAGCGCAACGGCTATATTTGGAGCTGGAGCACTAGTGCAGGACTGAGCATCAGTTCTGGTTGAGAAACCCTCTTTAGTCCCGGTTTTTCAACCGAGATTGCGAATTGGAGACTAAAGGCCCCCTTTAGTCCCGGTTGCTATTACCAACCGGGACTAAATGTGTCCCTAGACCTTGCCCCGGGGCGACATGTTTAATCCCGGTTGGTGTTTTCAACCGGTATTAAAGGTTCTTTTTTTCTATTTCTTTCCTTTTATTTTATAGTTTCTTTTCAATTCAATTCTTTTTGTTTCAATTAGGTTTTCGTATACAAATTCTACGCTGCTAATATACGTCCATATATACGTACGTATAAGATTATGTTCGAGCATTATACATAAATAATACACTAAAATGTATGAAACTACATATATACAAATATCTCAAGAGGTTGTACATGCATGGAATATGTACATAATAAAGTCACAAAAACCGTGTACTCATTATTGGCGGTCACTAACGATCATATCCGACCGCCAATTAATATCCAAAACGGGAGAAATAAACAATCTTTTGACACATATGTCTTTACTATTAACCTAGTTTCACTTGCATTGGAGAAAACATGTTTTGCGGGACACACATTTGAATACAAGTGGAAAACCAAGCAAAAGGCGCAATCAAGCAAATGTAAAGCAGATTCACGCAACCAAATATCAAAGGAGAAGAAAGCCCACCTACACGTCAAACTTGGGACGAGCACCGGCGTGGACGGGGTCTAGGCCCACCCAGCAACCGACCACACGAAGGCGATCGTGAGGCGGGCCACCATGGTGCCCAGAGGCTGCCTCCTAGGCCTAGCTTTCACCGACTGATGCATGGCGGCATGCTGAGGCGGTATAGGGTTGTTTCCTAATTTACTAGGGCCAAACTGACCTCCATGCTTGTATAAATGTAGGGGTAGCTCTCTCCTTCAACACACACAATCATTTGGAGCTACACACCTCACCTCTACTTGTACTTTTTTAGTTTTTAGTTGTAGTATTTGGAGCAAGCAAAGCTATCAAGGAGGGCTTGGCTCCTTGGAAGAAAAGAGAGAAAAGCTTGGTATGAATCTAAGGAATTTCTTTCATAAGTCATGCTCTCATATCATTATATAGTAGTGCATATGAACTAGAGTGTACTTGTCTTGTTATAATCATGATATATGAACTAGCATATAGTTTGTGTGTTATGATTCTAACACTTTCAACTTTATGCTTAATCATTCATATGGTCTGTATGAGTAGAAGTAGAGCTAGGGTTGAGGTGATGGTTCGTCGTTCCTTCGGGTTTGCTCATATTCTTGCTTGTCGATCCGTAGGGTCAGAGTCCTGGGGGATATGGGTAGTTTCCTTGTACATGGGCATGGTGCTCGGGTACACGGGAACCTTTGGATATGACGGTGCCCCACGATTGAGGGGTAGGCGGTAGGTGGTGACAGCCCTGTCCGTCAAGTTCGAGTACTACGTAGGAGTCTTAAAGTCACCCATGCGCTGGTAGACCAGTTCCCAGAGATCACCCCGTCCATCTTAAACTTAGTTCTAACTCTAGTCACATAACTTGTATGATCATTAACTGTTCTTTGCACGGCTATATTAGAACATACCGACTCCATGTAGGAATATTCTTTTATTCTTTGTTTTCCTTTTATCTTTGAGGTTGGCCCAGATGTGTGTCCACTATCCTTAAAATATTGTTTTTACCCCTGTCATGAACTATTGGTCCACTATGCAAGTATGTAATCTTGTTCATGCTCATGCTAGACGCTCATACCTTGTCCTCCTTTGGGAAAATATAAATAATGATACTCTGAATACTTTCGGGTGAAATGCTACAACGATAGATCTGTGCGCTTGCAGATATATTCTATAATCATTAAGACCTATCATAGTTGGTGTTTCTTAGCGGCGTCACTAGGTTAACTCAATCTTAGTGATGGCGTCACTAAGAAGATCCTGGCCACCCGACAATCACATGCTCGATTGGCCCACATGTCTTCCATAGCGCCTTCTACAACCTTGGAGCAAGCATTAATGTCTTGTCCAAGGTAATATATGATAAGATTCTGGGTGGACCTTTGTCCACTGCAAATTTTAGACTGCAGATGGTGGACCAAACTTCC
The DNA here is from genome assembly GCF_019320115.1 of Miscanthus floridulus. NCBI lineage: Eukaryota > Viridiplantae > Streptophyta > Magnoliopsida > Poales > Poaceae > Miscanthus > Miscanthus floridulus. Next base: position 35,052,645 of record NC_089596.1, read on the forward strand.
TGACACCCGAAGAGATTAGCCAAGGATATCTTGGTGAGAATCCGAGACACATACATCCCCATGGACTTCGTCGTTCTAGACCTAGACCGCAATGAGGAAGTTCCCCTCCTCCTAGGGAGACCATTCCTTTACACTACAAAATGTTGTATTACATGTGGGACCAGGGCATGCTAGCTTTTATATTCAAGGGCAAACAATAAAATGCCCATTTAATGGGTTTGACATGCATAAACACCTTAAAAACAAACAACCCAAGAAACAACATCGTAAAGGAATCAAACAGGTATGGCAAATAAAAGGATCAGCATCCACGCCGACTTCTTCAGGCATGGAGGCACCATTATCAAGCAAAAAGTGAAAGGAGAAGAGTCCTGCTCATTGGACTTTAAACAGTGAGCCCTTGCCGAAGGTAAAGCGGTAGTTATGCTTTATAGTTATAATTTACTTATTCCTCTAAAAACTATGTATTAATTATGCTAAAATAAAAACAATTAGTTTACCTTTCATATATCTACACTTGAATAAATCATTGCTTATCCTTTCATAATCTATGCAAGCATGTTTTGGATTGAGAAATTGTTAGCGTGCAACCATATTTTCATAAGATTATCAAACAAGCATGGTGCTTAGGTTAATAGGCATACCTTGATCAAACAAAAGACTAGTTTGATCACTGTACCAAAAACTGCTAAGTATAGACATGGATAGGGTAAACAAAAAGTATAAATAAAAACCATATGTAATAAATACAAATAAGCAACCTCGAAGTCAACACCAAGCAACCGGCCATAAGCTAGCTTGGGGGAGGGCCCCGCAAAGGTAACATGTATCTTTTATTTATTATTGATATTTCTTATACTTATTTTCATTCATAAAAAATAAAATATGATAAAAATACCAAAAATATGAATTCCACACTCATATGTGTTTAAAGAATGTTTAGTTTGTCCTAAGTTGAAATAATGAATAGTTGCTCTGTCTATAATTCATCTGTGCCTAGGTTATAACTTAGTATTCCACAAGATTTAAGTTTGTTGGCTAAAAATGTCTCATCCTAAAACTTGAAAACTTGTGGGTTGCAAATGCATGTTTCTTTTCTAAGTTGTTGCGAGTTATGATATGGTACAAATAGAATTTACCATGACTTTGTTCTAAGAGAAAGATGACATCTGGAGATTTCATTTTCAAAAGATGCTAAAATTCAAAAGTTCCTCAATGATTATGAATACCTACCAAGGCCATATGACAAGATATTTAAATTCAAACCTTAGTCATATGCTACATGTCTAAGCATTGAGCTTTGTCGAATTGTTGTGACCCTTGTTGAGATTCTCGTCATGCACCCATGATCAAGACACACGTACACCCACAAATAAATTGCCGACTCTTACACCTAGAGTTACACAAAAATATGTCTTTCCATCCACTAAATAATTACTCCATTCGCTGTATCATGTGTCTCTCCCTCAAAAATATCATATGCCTAAAAGAATAGTATGGGCTATGCTAAAAAAAGAGAAAAAGAAAAATATCCATGCCAAAAGGCATGAGAGAAAAAAATGCATGCCAAAGAGCATGAAGAAAAGAAAAGAAAAAGAAAGAAAGAAATAAAGATAGCCCATACTTTCAAATAAAAGGCATTCATCCAAAAAGTGAGAGAGATTCATGATTCAAAGGAGTACCAAAAATATTTAGAATTAGGACTTTATGAAAAAATTCCACACACTTGCACGTCTTCATCAAAGTGTATGACTTGTATCTCCTGGAGGTCTGGTTTTTGACTTAGCAAAATATGTGATGCAAGTATGCCTCAAAATTTCATCCCTACCCAAAACTCCACTCAAAAGCCATTAGTGGTAGGATATGAAAAAGAAGGCAAAATACCAAATGCCTTGGTGAGGTTTCATACACATTGAGCGATGAAGAGAATCGTTTGAGGAACTTACATTTGTTTTACAAAACTCATAAAACCTCTGGATAGATGGTCAATCAAAGAATGAATGGTTGGTAGTTCTGTTATAACCGTTCTATCTTGCAACCACCCAAGAACTTGGAAAAGCTATACGCCCCACAGTGATCAAGATAAAGGGTGGATAAAAATGCTGACTTATTGAAATTATGGAAGAATACTTTGTTATAGGCATGGCACTTATGAAATATATTCGGCATAGAAGCAACTCTTGATCAACAACAAAGTACTTAGCTATTTGCTTGGGACGAGCAAAGCTTAAGCTTGGGGGATTTGTTGGCGGTCACCAACGTCATATCCGACTGCCAATTACTATCTAAAACAGAAGAAATAAACACACTTTTGACACATATGCATATACTATTGACTTAGTTCCACTTGTATTAGAGAAAACATGTTTTGCAGGACACACATTCAAATACAAGTGGAAAACCAAGCAAAAGGCACAATCAGGCAAAGCGTAAAGCAGATTCGCGCAACCAAATATCAAAGAAGGAGAAGAAAGCCCACCTACACATAAAAGTTAGGCCAAGCACCGGTGTGGAAGGGGCCAGGTCCACCTAGGAACCGACCACACGAAGGCGGTCATGAGGCGGGGCCACCCAGGTGTGGGCGCACCCTAGAGGCTGCCTCCTGGGCCTAGCTTCCATTGACTAATGCATGGCGGCATGCTCAGGTGGTATAGGGTAGTTTCCTAATTTACTAGGGCCAAACTGACCTCCATGCTTGTATCAATGTAGGGGTAGCTCTCTCCTTCAACACACACAATCATTTGGAGCTACACACCTCACCTGTTGATTTGTACTCTTTTAGTTCTTAGTAGTAGTATTTGGAGCTAGCAAAGCTATCAAGGAGGGCTTGGCTTCTTGGAAGTAAAGAGAGAAAAGCTTGGAATGAATATAAAGAATTTCTTCCATAAGTCGTGCTCTTATATCATTTATATAGTAGTGCATATGAACTAGAGTATAGTTGTCTTGTTATAATCATGATATATGAACTAGCATATAGTTTGTGTGTTATGATTCTAACATGTTCAACTTTATGCTTAATCATTCATATGGTTTGTATGAGTAGAAGTAGAGCTAGGGTTGAGGTGATGGTTCGTCGTTCCTTCGAGTTTGCCCATATTCTTGCTTGTTGATCCGTAGGGTCAGAGTCCCAAGGGGATATGGGTAGTTTCCTTTTACACAGGCGTGGTGCTTGGGTACATGGGATCCTTTGGAAATGACGGTGCCCCACGGTTGAGGGGTAGGCGACAGGTGGTGACAGCCCTATCCGTCAAGTTCGGGTACTGTATAGGAGCCTTAAAGTCTCCCATACGCTGGCAGACTAGTTCCCGAAGATCTCCTTGTCCATCTTAGATGTAGTTCTAACTCTAGTCATATAACTTGTATGATCATTAACTATTCTTTGCACGGCTATATTAGAACATGCCGGCTCCACACAGGAATATTCTTTTATTCTTTGTTTTCCTTTTATCCTTGAGGTTGGCCCAGATGTGTGTCCACTATCCTTAAAATTCCATTTTTACCCCTATCATGAACTATCGGTCCACTATGCAAGTATGTAATCTTGTTCATGCTCATGCTAGACTCTCATACCTTGCGCTCCTTTATAAACATATAAATAACAATACCATGAATACTTCTAGGTGAAATGTGGCAACGATAGATCCGTGCGCTTGCAGATATTTTCTATAATAATTAAGAACTATCATAGTTGATGTTTCTAGGCGGCGTCACTAAGGTTAACTCAATCTTAGTGATGGTGTTCAAAAATACCAACAGGCATTTTTGGCGCCATTGCTGAGGATGGACTTAAAACCTCTACACTTGGTAATTGCACTAAGAAATGCCAACAAGCATTTTTGGCACCATTATCGGGGGAGGGCATAGGTTAAAGAATCTAGTAGGACATGATCATGAAGACATGAATGTAATGGTAGCCATAGTTTATGTAGGCTAATTCTGCTTGTTTCTCCCTGTTGTGGATGAAAATAGGATAGTGTATGAGTGGTTTTGATCTACCAAACAACTACACCGATAATCCAGAGGTACTCCTAAGGAAGAGCCAGTCTCATACCGCTTCTTCTTCTGCTACTCCGCCGGCAGTTGAACCAGTCACCCCCATACCATCCGCTACTACCGCTATGGCCAAGACACTCCGCGACTACTTCACCCTCGCTGTTGCTAACGTGCCCATTGGGCCCGCTGTCAACATGAGAGCTAGAAACTTTGAGCTGCATACTAGCCTCATTACGATGGTGTAGGCAAACCAATTCTATGGTTTGCCAAGTGATGACGCAAGTGCACACTTGCAACACTTCCTGGAGCTGTGCAACACCATCATCATAAAAGACGTCGCACCAGCAAGCATAAGGGGAAACAGTGGTTCTATAAAGAGAAGGAAGCTATCAGTACGTGGGACAAATGTTCTGTGATGTTCCTCATGAAGTTTTTACCATGGGCAAAACCAATGCCCTGAGGGGGAAAATTTCAAACTTCTAGCAAACTTCATTAGAATCCATCCCCGAGGCGTGGGAGAGGCTGTAGGATTATATCCAAGCCTACCCGCACCATGAAATGGAAAACTGGCTCGTGCTCCAAAACTTCTATGAGGGGCTTACGCCCATGTCGAAGGGGGATGTAGATGCCGCTGCTAGAGGAGCATTCCTTTGCCTGACCATCGCTGATGCCATGGCTCTCATCGAGAAGATGGTGGCCAATCAAAGCTGGGGGGAAGAGCGCAAGCAACAAAAAGTCATGCATACCGTGAAGGAGATAGATATGCCTATCGTAAAAATAGATTTGTTACTATCATGACTGAATGAGAGGGCCCATGAAAAGGAAGCAATGAAGGCCACTGTTTAGGCCATGGATTCACAAATGACTTGCAAAGTATGTGGTGAGGTTGGACATTGGGGGAATAACTGCCCTGAAACCCATGAAGATGCTGCATACATCAATAATGGGTTCCGACAAGGTAACAATAACGGGTGGAACAATCAGCCCCGCCCACAAGGAGGTAATTCGAACTACAACTCAAATTACAATTCTAATTCACCTTCCTTGAAAGACCTAGTATTAGGTCAAGCTAAAATAAACAAAAACCTTACTAAAGACCTTATGTTTAATGATAAAATGATTGAACATAATAATTCAAAACTTGAAAATTTATCCTCCTTAGTGAAAAACCAATTGAGCTTTAATAAAATGATCGAAACTCAAATAGCTCAGATTACTATCGTGCTACCTGTTTCTGATTCAGGAAAGATTTCGGGGAAACCTGAAACTTCTCTCAAATCTGCTAAAATGGCCTCAACGAGGTTTGGTAAGCCTCTATGTCGGGAAGGCCATGATTATTTCATAGATCCACCATTTGTCACAAAGAAAGAAGATCTTGGCTACCCGACAATCACATGCTTGAATGGCCCACATGTCTTCCACAACGCCTTCTGTGACCTTGGAGCATGCATCAATGTCATGTCCAAAGTAATATATGATAGGATACTAGGTGGACCTTTGTCCACTGCAAATTTCATACTACAGATGGCGGACCAAACTTGACGACACCCGGAGGGATTAGCCAAGGAAATCTTAGTGAGAATTCAAGACACATACATCCCCATGGACTTTGTCGTTCTAGACATGGGCCGCAATGAGGAAGTTCCCCACCGATTATAAACCGTCAACATATCCTGCATATGTACTTAATTCCATCACCAAACATAGGTATAGGGGTTTCAACTAATGAATTCCATGAGCTTTGGTAAATATTTGTATGCAGGAGGATTTATCCATAAAGTAGTTCCCGGGGCCACTATCATACACTACAAACAAGCAAACCGACAACAACAAGTGATTCGACCCACGAAAACTACGAAAGATAACTCTAGAAGGTTCCAGAAGACACCACGCCAAAGCTTGGGCCAAATGGCCACGAAAGTGGGCCGGCCGGCCTGCCACGGAGCCCGCTCACTCTCCGCCACTTCATAGTCCTTCCTATGATCTACACCATTGATTTTAAGGTGGTTTTAGGTCGATTTATCCAACGGTGGTGGAGGGAGTTCACGGGGATCGATGATGTGGTGATTCCTTGCCCCCTACGCCACCTTGATTCCTTGCCCCCTACTCTACCTCAGCCTATATATAATAGCCCCTACCCCCCTCCCTAGAGCCATCTTGGAAACCCTAATTCATATCTCTTATTTAGATCAAGACACACCAGGAGGATTAGATCTACAACTCTCTAATGTAGTAGATTAGTAGCTCGGGAGTGAGGGTTGAGTTGGTCTCATGCTCAAGTTCCGGATCTAGTCTTGGAGGCTCAGCAAAGCCTTGTATCTTCACTTCTACATCTTGTAAGACTTATTATCAATTTATCATATTCTTATCTACATGGCTATGTTTACTTTGAATATATATCTTGCTTAGTTAAAGGTTATCAATACTTTTGTGTGTGGGTTCATAGAACGCTTAGCTTGCTAGTTTACCGGTTAGGCTAAGTAGCTGAGTCTCATGTAAGCATGGTGCTTATCCGATGCTCTACCTATGAGTGCACCCTATTCTCTGGTTGGGTGGTAGCAGCAAGAGGTGACAACCCCGTCTATCCTTTGTAGTCCACTCCAAATTGAGCAGGTTCTTAAATTGTAGGACCATTGTTGCGTCAGTAGAGTTATCTATTATGGATGTTCTACCATCTAAGCGGCATCCCAAAGTGCACAAGAGTAGAGTTAGTCTTATCTATAATCGGGTATATATACTTTGATCCTGTAATAAGAATATCATAGGAATCTACCTCACCTGTTGTTCTCCCGAGTTGACTAGTTTACATTATCTTTATAGATTTATCCCCTAAGTGTCATTATGCTTAATTCCTATCTATATATTTACCCTCTACTTAAGCTATGCTGGTATGTTGATAGATATTCCTCTATTACTCAATAAGTCTTACTCCATTGTTTCCCTATGGTAAAATATAAATAACGATACCTGGAACACTCTTGATAAAATGCTACAATGGTATTCTTTGCGCTTGCGGACCCTTCATATTCTTTTTGCGTTAATAAATACCAATAAGCATTTTTGGCGCTGTTGACGGGGAAACAATTGGCGTAAATATTTAGACCATTAACATACCACTAGCTTTAGTAGGATTACCCCTGTTCTATAGAATTATGGAATAAGACAGGACAACAAACGCTGTTTTGAACTTCCAGCAAGCTTCCACAAGAAAAGAAGAAGCATTGAAGAACCCTAGGGTGCCTGAAACATTCATGATTCACCAATACTGGAACCCTGCCATCTCACAAGTTTGTATAGACATATATATATTCTCTAACCATGTGTAGATTGGAGAAAAAGGTCATCGTCACAAGAATTCCAATCACATCTCAAGTGACGGAAATAGACGCTGCACTACTCACAAATTCCATCATGTGAGTCATGGTAAGTATGATCAAGAAAGTTGAGATTGTCTTGCTCATAGACTTTAAACTTGATGAGTAGTTATGTTTTAATTTTTGTATATCATTGCATGTTTACTTTAAATGATTGATGCATCCACTCCGTTTAGTTTGAATTCTCTCATTTCAAATCCACAACATGTTTAGTTCCATGCATATATATATACCACTTGCATCCTTTATCTTTAAAAAATCACCCACCATGATCATACGCTTTCATCTCCATCTAAGTAAATCTCTAAAAGTGCTTCATGCTCCCTTTGTCTGCCATAGTATGCTTTGGTTTGGAAATACAAGACATACTTCCAAAGGATTTTAAATTAAGCGTGGTGCTAAGGTTAAATAGTCTTCCTTAATCAAATTAGACAAAGAGTTTAGTTTGGTTATTGAACTAAAAATTGCTTGTGTAGACACTGGATATTTTGTTGGACTAACCCCTTGCAGAAAACTCTCAAATTCAATCTAGGTACGTCAAGAGATGAATTCACATCGGAGATAAATCAAGGCATGCGATGAACTCGCACAACTCTACGCAAAAGAAGATAGCTCATTCTTCAGGGAAGAAAGAACTGTGAGTATCAAGGTTTATTCACTTATCTTTTGTTGCAAGTTATCTTTGCCTTAAACCATGCTAGAATGCAGTGAACACATAAAATTTGCTACCAGAACATCTATGCTAAACAATCCTAAAACCATCCTTTCATTATCATAGATGAGAACCACACAAATTACGGATAACAACCCGTATTTCAAATTTGTTGTATTCCCTCAGGTATGTGTCCATTCACATTTTGCAGGAAAGAAGCTAGGCCTATTCATGGTTTGGTATGAATCTATGAACTCAAGCTGAACCACCACTTCAGCGATGGAACAAAGAAGGAGACGAATGCCACAAAAAGAATCTACAATAAAAGCACTCACTCATAGGAAGTGGATGAACAAATCAATAGGCCACAAGTAACGTCAAAGGCAACCAAGCATTGAGCCTTTCTAGGACTCAAGCTAGGAGGCTAATGAGAAGCAGGGTGCAACTCACCTCATATTAGCCAATCTGATGCCTGCTTTCATCACCTTCAATCACTACATCTTGGCGTACATTCTCGTGCCAACAGATGTCAGTAATCAATGGAGGTCTATCGATAGTGTCTCATGAAATCATGGTCTCAAGAAGACATCCCTAAGCCATTGGAGATGAAGCTTTCATGCAAATACCAATGAGGTTCCTTCTTTGACCATCAAGACGGTCGGCGTATCGTTAACAAACAAAGAAGAACAACTCTCTGCCTCACCGTTAGACATTCAAGGAGGAACTTGAGTTGCATCTCCAATGAAGCCCAATTCGTCAACTAAGAATCAACAAAAATCAAGAAAGGTTGATGGAAGAAGAGCATGCAATTGTCCATATCCTCATCTCCATGATCGAGGCTTAATACAAGGAAAGGTCTTGCTTAATGGACTATGAGCTCTCGTCAATAGGTAAATTGGATAAGCCTCCTACAGGTATGTTTGTCACTAACCATTTCAATAAAAAGAAGGAAAACACAATATCCAACCAAGCATTATGCAACATAAAATCACATTCACAGGAGAATTTTATCATCCAAACTTGATTCTACATTCCGCAAAATTCAAGTATGGGGGATGGAATTCTTCAAAACATCTCATGTCATGTTGCTAGTTTGTCTTGGTCATCCCTACCTTTATGATGAGCTCAACTTGCTAAATCTCTAACAAGTAAAAATTTAAATAATCATGCTCCTTTGGGTCACCATACATATTCTTGTTTCTACTTTAATGAATATCTTTAGTATTTTAAGCTTCCTTGTTCTATTATAAGTATGCTTCGGAATATTATTCAGACATGATTATTGAATGAAAATATACTTGTATAGAATTCGGTTGTATATATGGACTAACCCTTGTAGGAAAATATTCAAATTTTGTTGGGAATGTTTGAAGATCATTTGTAGAAACAAACCAAGGTTAGAGGTATTCTTCGGAACAATCTCACACATCTTTGCCTTAACCTTGTTGAAAATTTGATGTAGTGGTGAACAAAAAGGCACATTATTTAAAACATGGGATAAAGATTTTTTGCTAACTGAAATGCTAAAGCCAACTCTGTTATAGCATAGAAATGACCTTCAGCTCTATGATAACTCTATCCTTGCTTTGAATTATTTGTATATTCCTTCAGGTACGTATTGTCCACTAATCCTTTGTGGAGAAGAAACAATGAGTAGAGCAGAAGGTCCAACACAATGCCAAGATCCACAAAAGAGAAAGAACAAAAAGATGGCATAATGAAAGGATGAGAAAAGGAGTGCGACATAGAAGACAAGATGCTCATGAATAGCTCAAGCAAGGAAAGCTTCAAGTAGGAAGAGAAGACCACCATAAGTGATCTACCCTCCATCACATGGTGTCATTACACCACACTGCTGAAGGTAGCATCTTAAGGTAAGTGGTCATTATTTAAAAAGCTTCCCTTTGATCTTGCTATTTACATAAATGAAGAAACAAATATGTTTGAGTTACAACTTTGCTTGATTCAACCTGATTAACTCAACATGTTTTGTTCCTTAAGTTTGTTCATAGCACCACTTTCTTGATCTCATAGTCTTAACCAAATGAGCTAAAATGTTGCATGTCTTATCTTTGAAAGATGATAATCATAACCTTGTAAAGTTTGATACATTATAAAGATGGATAATCGTTCCATAGGTTAAGCAACTCCTCTCTTTTTGTCATCCTTCTGATCTTATCACCCATGTTATAAGAATAAATAATGTACATAACATTAACTCTATCATGATTCGATGTGCCTAAGGCTAGAGAAAAAAATAAAGTCTTGGTTCTGTTGGTGTTTTCCCACCAACAGAGCCCATGCACTTGATCTCTACCTTGTCTTTATGAGTAGAACACACTTTAAGCAAAGTGTGGGGGAGTTAATCCAACAACTTCTACAAGTGAAAATTCTGAACCAGTAATAATGATGGACACAAGATGTCGCCAGTTTCTACTACTGATGTTTGACTTTGAAACGCTGAAGGTGGAGGAACAAGTCAAGAAAGGATGAACCTATCAAACCTGAATCAAACTCAAAACCAAGACGAGTTTGGCAAAATAATGTGGCACCACCAGTGGAAGCGCCATTACTGGAGGCGCCACCTCAAGAATCCTCATCTTCAAGAGCAAACAAAGTGGGTATCAGGGAGGACGCATGTCTTTCTCTCACCGAGGGTATCATGACGCTTAGGAGGCCTACCACCGCTTCGACAACAGACTCGCAACCATTGAAGAAATAAATGTTGCCACACAAGGTATGCTACATAATTATGCACAATGACAGGTAAAAATGGGACACAAAATGGCCGACCTACAGCAACAACAAAAATCAAAATAGGAAGGCTTTGTTCTTGCACCTCCACATCCGGCCACCTCGTTGAGCAAACACGACAACAACCAGCTTGTGGGAGAAGGCATCCCCCATGTATCTAGATAAGTATTTCTTTTCCTTTTATTATTCTTAGTTTGCTTTATATATATTAGAAAAAAGATGAATAACTAAAAATGAAGTAAAAAGTTATCTTTATAGATATATATATATATAATTATAATGTGTGATCTAAAAAATGAAAACAAAATAAAAAGAGTGTGTCTAGTTTGCTTTAATTTTGTTTTAAAGAGCTAAATAAATAAAAAGGACTCCGAAGAAAATCTCTTATAATAGAAATGATGAATAGTTGCTCTGTTGTAATTCCTTTCAAGTACCTAGTTTTTAGCCTTGAATTCTCTTGAGTTTTGGATAAGATTGTTTTGATATAAGGATTTACTTTGAACTTAAAACTCGTGGGTAGCACATGCTTGATCTAACTCTAGGTAATTGTCGTATATGATATGAGAAGGTCTGAGCTACTATTTATCTTGTTCTAATTGATACTTGTAACACCCTAAAATTTGCTCATTTTGAAATAGATGTAAATTGAGGTAATTTTAAATTTTTGTGCTCATAAACACATAGGGGAATAATAAATTTTCATTAAATTAAAATTTATCATAAGGAGTAGCAACAAGGATGTGCATACATGTTGGTGCATTTGATCTATTGTAATGAGTGGTTGAATCCAAAATTCAAAATGAATTTAAAATGCTTTTGAAATTGGCTTTGAAGTAAAAGAAAAGAAAATTAGAAAATAAAAGCATTTAAAAAATTGTAAAAAATTATTTGTGAAAACTTACCAAAATTTCTCATTTTATTTAAAAGTATATTTGAAATAATATTTAAATTTGGTTTTGATTCAAGGTTCAAATGAATTCAAAACCCATTTGAAAAAGGTATTAGGAAAATCGATTTGGAAAAAAATGAGCAAGCCCTTGCCTTCTGTCCCATGGTTTGCTCTAGCTTGGCCCTTCTCCTTCCCGCCCATAAGCCTGCTTCTCTCCCTCCTCAGAGCCCAGCAGCCGTGGCTCGGCCCAGCGCCACCCGCTCCCTCTTCCCTTTTCTCCGCTCTCCGTTCGTTGGCCGACCCAGCCAAAGCGAAGCTGAGTGGGCGCTCTTCTCTCCCTCTCTGTTTGTCTGATGACCCGGCCCCATGCTCTTCACTCACTGACTGGTAGGCCCACATGGCAGTCATCTCCCTCCTCCCGTTTGTGGCCGACGTGGACTCCACCACCGCCACCGTTCGACTCTGCACTGCCCCGGCCTTTTTCCTTGCCGTGCGCGCCACGCTGCTTCCACCCCTATAAAGCCCGAGGGCCCTGCTGCATTCCGGTATTATCTGCAGGATGCTCCTAGCCCAAGCTCCATGCCTTCCACTGAATGGGATCTCATCGAGCTCGACGTCATTTGCCTGCCAAGCCACGCGTCGTCTCCATGCCTCCTCTGCCATCATGAATACCATAGGTGAGGTTGCCCTCTTCCCCGCTATCTTCCTGTGCCCTTGCTTCGTGCTATCATAGGTCATAGGCTCTTCTTCAAAAATGTCAACGAGCTTCTCAATGCTGGCCATGGCTCCACCATCTTCTCCTTCTGTTCTGGCCGGTCAACCGTGCGAAGCCACCATAGCTGTCCGATCTTAGATGAACCGTCTAGATTAGAATCCCGCATACCCCTTCATAACTAGTCCATGAGCACAGTGTGGACTAGGTGCATAGCTCCGGTCCACCATCGATGCACCATCTCTGGCCAATCCTACTACGCCACGTGTGGCAGAACCTCCTAAGTTATAGGGCCCACATGCACCTGTCATAGTCCGACGACCTTTGACATCTATGCATATGTTTCCATGAACTTAAAAAGACTGTCGGGTGTCCTCGGAGAACCCCGAATCATCCACGATTTCCGAGCAGGATCACGTTACAGAGTCATTGCAGTATTACAACATTTATTCAAATATCAACACCAGAGTGAAATCAGCGGAAGTCTTACGGTAACATAGTTTACAAACTAGTTGTTTCAAACCTTACAAACTAAGTTCGATAATTATTACAAACCATAGTAGTAGTGGAGTGGCATAATTAACATATACATAACACACAAAATAAACATCCTGCCCAAGGATCACACATTTACTTCTCATCGTCAGAATGAACGATGGTCATGCAGCACAATCCAAAATAGATCTGCTCATGAGGCTCACCTGCAACAAGGGTCAACAAACCCTGAGTAAAAAAGTACTCAACAAGACTTAACCAAAATATTAACTGATAACTAGGAATGCAGGCTTAGGGATTCAAGGTATAGCTTTAACAATGATCAAAGTTCTTTTACGTAAAAGCTCTTTTAACAAAATTCTTTATATAGAAAACTTCATAAGAATTATATACAAAGCTGACACGATCCGCGCTAAGATCATGAAACTTCATATCCAACACCTTCACAAGCCTTATTCAAGTTCTAGTTATTAATACTACGATGATGAACAGTGAGTTGAGTCTCCATAATCGAGGAGCAACGACGATTCGAACCGATTATAAACCCAGCTGGGGATTCCAGACCACACGACATATGCAGATCTCTGACCTCCATATACCAACCTACCCTCGGATCCTCTAAAACAAGAACGGGTCTACGCCACCCGAGAATATAGTACTCCACCATTCCAGCCCATGGCCACGTGGGTACATGCTATTCCCACCATCTCTCCACTCCCAGTGCGCGAGTAGCCATTCTCATAATAGAATAGCCGAGTAAAGGCTTACCGGAGTATGTGGTTAGTACTACAAATTCTCACCTCATGCAATTCAACAACGGATGTGCCTTAATCGACACAGGCGGAAAGACCCCGCTCACAAGACCTCCATGTCAGGTGGCTCACACTCACTGAGTCCGCCCGGTCTAGATTTATTACTCCACATTCCCATATCACATGCTAACATAATTAACCAATGTTCCATTTAAAACTTGCAGGTGGTAGGTAGTCACCCGACTTTCATCGTTCTACGCATAGCTAAGCAAAACTAGGCATACACGAGTTTAAAACTGGTAATATGGTAAATATGGAATAACAAGGGTGGTATTGCACCAATTAGGCTCTTACTTAACTCCTAATCACTTAATGCAGTAACAGAAAGCAAAAGCGAAATTAATTTATAAAACACAAGGTAGGGTTGTATGCATCCGGGGCTTGCCTTCGTTGATGAAAAAGTCCGGTTCCTACGATGTTACACAAGTATTCGATCCGACCTCAACAGACGGATTAACCTCCTCAACAACTTGATTAACTACCACGTTTTCACCTTCGTTCACTACACATAATAACAATGCCATGTTTAACATGATGCGGAATACGAAATATGATGCTCGATGATGGATACAAAAATTAACAATTTGAATACAACTTTCCTTCGCGGTATAGTTGCAAGTCAAACAAACTAAATCTTTTTCATAACACATACATCAATTGCCAAGGATCATTATCAACTAATGACCCAAGGTCATCACTCAATCCAAAATTTCAAACTAAACCTAAATCATTAAAGGTTACTATTTGCTTTTATGAATTAATTATTTAATTCAAAATTATGAAATAAATCAACTTATTCTAATTGAGCTTAAAATTTTAGTATATGTTTATTACATGATAAGTAAGTGGAAAAACAAATTTCATAATTTTTGGACAATTAAATAAGCCTAGAAAAATTATGGAAATCCATTTATTAATAAATTAAGCAATTTTTATCACATTCAAAAAGTACTGAAAAACATTATTTCATATTTTTCTTAAATACTATACATCACATAGAAGTCACACAAAAAGTTTCATAATTTTTGGAGCCCTAAATAAATCTACACAAAAATAACAAATTGCATCACTATTCATTCAAATCTGAAAATAGAAAAATTCCATTTGAACGTTGAGTCACTGACAACCCGACCCCACCTGTCATCCCTAACCTTCGACGTTGACCACGGCAGCGACAGCACTGACCAGTGATTCCTCGCTGACGGTGAGATCACCAGTGATGGCGATAGCACCAACATGTTCTACACTACTAGGCGCACCTATAGACGTACTTAGATGTACCGATTACGACTCAATTCTAGCTCAACGTCGACCATGGCGAACACGGCGCCTCGGCGGTACTACGCCGGCGGCTATAGACCGGTAGCGGTTAAACTAAAGGTCGAGGAAGCACCAGCATCTTACCCTGAACACAACTGAGCAGATAACAAGGTCGGAGAAGCAACGGTGGCACGGGTCGATGTCCACGGTGATCATGGCGGCGCAAGGGTCGTTGGTGATGGTGTGCCAGCGACTGAAGTGGACAAAACGGCCAAGCAACAATGAAATTAGCACTACGGCATCGAGACGAAGCCAAAGGTACACAAATCACGGGCAACGGCTCACCGGAGAGCCCTGGCCACGACGACACGCCCACGGTGGTGAAGTGGCCGGCCGCGAGGAAGAAGGACGCGGACACCAGATTCTCGGTGAAATCAGTCGACCACAGTTGGCTAGGTGGATGCGCAAGAGAAAGACGGAACTAGAACAGCCTTTGCCGAGACGGCAACGGCGCAAGGGAGATGATGCGAGCTTGCCGGAGCGATGACAACGACGGCGGCGGTGAAAACAGAGGAAGAAGAAAAACGACAACGACGGCGTGTTGGTACTTATAGCGTGGCTCAGAAGCTCAAGGAAGCCACGACGGAGCCGTTTTCGAGCCAGCACGACGCCAAGGATGACCACGACGCGCCTGGAACACCGAAGAAGGTCGCCGGCCATGTAGCTACGGCGGTGAACACTGTTCACAGTATTTACAAGTTTGCCATTCGCCAAAATTCACAAATTACTCTCAAATTTTCTTAACAACTCAAAAATCTCCAAAAACAAAAGTTGTTCAAAATCAAAAGTTCTACAACTTTGCTTTTATAACCATCTCCTAATTCGGTCAAGATTTTGAAATGAACTTTTGAATTCAAATAGGGAAATTTAACGAATTATGCCTTTTTGAATTACTCAAAATTTTTCTAAACAACTTGAAACACTCCAAAAACAAACTTTGTATAACTTGTCAAGCTCTACACTTTTTATTTTGGGCTCAACCCCAAAATATGCTTAGATTTTGAAATGGATTTTCAGGGTAGGATTTAAATGCTGAAAAAAATCAGGGTTTTCTGGAAAAATTCAAATCCAAACCAAATTTTGACATGATTCAAATACTTCAATTCAACACTCATAACACAAATGTAAACTTGTTTTAGTGAATGCATATCCAAGTTTGCAATTTGACCAAATGCCTTGCAATGCATATGATGACATGTCATATTTTTAATTTTTAAACACCCGGGGTGTTACAATCCTTCCCCCTAAAAGAAATCTCGCCCCGAGATTCAAAGCCATAGAGTAAGTAATGGAAAAGGAAATGTGTCAGTCCAAAAACATCCAGAACTTGTCCATAAAACAACTGAGGTTCCTTTACAAAACACAATTTGTAGCAACCGAGCTCAACTAACATTACTCTATTCTATATTGACGCTAAAAATTCGAGAAACTTTTCTAACAAGTAATCTTCTGATTCCCAAGTAGCTTCGACTTCTGAATGTTGATTCCATTGTATTTTATAGAACTTGATTGTCCGTCTTCGAGTAACACGATCTTTCTGATCTAACACTCGGATAGGATATTCGGAATAAGTTAAATCCGGTTCTAGTTCCACTCCTTCAACTTCAACATTCTGTTCAGGCACTCGGAGACACTTCTTCAATTGAGAAACATGGAACACATCATGTACAGCTGTGAGATGTTCAGGTAACTTCAAGCGATATGCCACTTTTCCATACCTCTCCAAAATTTAACATGGTCCAATATATTGGGGTGCCAACTTTCCTTTAACACCAAAATGGGTAACTCCCTTCATTGGTGATACTTTCAGATATACAAAATCTCCTTTGTTAAATACCAATGGTCTCCGTCTTCTATTCGCATAACTCTTTTGGCGGGACTGAGCTATCTTCAGATTACTCTGTATTTGCCTAACCTTGTCTTCTGTTTCTTTCACAAGGTCAACTCCAAAGAATCTTCTTTCTCTAGGCTCAGACCAACTCAACGATGTTCTGCATCTACGACCATAGAGTGCTTCAAATGGAGCCATTCTAATGCTTTCCTGATAACTATTGTTGTATGAGAACTCAGCCAAAGGTAAGCATTCGTCCCACTTATTGGAATAGTTAAGGACACAACACCTTAACATATCTTCAAGTACTTGATTAACTCTTTCAGTCTGTCCATCAGTCTGCGGATGATAAGTTGTACTATATAGAAGTTTGGTACCCAACGAAGAATGCAATTGTTTCCAAAAGTTAGAGACAAACTGTGTACCCCTATCTGACACAATAGTCTTGGGTACTCCATGGAGACTCATGATTCTTGCTAAATACATCTTGGCATATTGGATCGTAGGATATATTGTCTTGACTGGAAGAAAATGTGCTGACTTAGTGAGTCGATCTACAATAACCCATACTGAGTCAAATCCCTTTGATGTCTTGGGTAGACCAACAATAAAGTCCATACTTATGTCCTCCCACTTCCAAGATGGAATAGGTAATGGTTGTAATTCACCAGCAGACCTCAAATGTATAGCTTTCACCTTTTGACAAGTATCACACTTTGCTAGAAATCTAGCAATCTCTATTTTCATTTTTTGTCCACCAGAATCTTTGCTTCAAGTCATGGTACATTTTGTTTCTTCTCGGATGGATAGATAACCTAGTAGCATGTGCCTCTTCTAGAATTGACTGCCGCAACTCAGGAACTTTTGGTACCACCAGGCGATCCTTGAACCACAACACATCTTCATTGTCAATGCTAAAGCATTCTGCTTTTCCATTCTTGACTCTTTCCTTGATATGGGCTATACCCTTGTTTTCCTTCTGAGCAGCAATAACTTGATCTCGAATAGTGGCTTCAACAATTATGTTGGTCAAACTTCCTTGTTGAATTACTTCTACATTCAACTTTTCCATTTCTTGACATAAATTCAAACCCATTGTTCTCACTGTTAGACAATTGCAATAACTTTTGCGACTGAGGGCATCTGCAACTACATTTGCTTTACCAGGGTGATAATGTACTTCTAAATCATAATCCTTAATTAGTTCTAACCATCTTCTTTGTCGCATGTTCAACTCTGACTGAGTGAAGATATACTTTAAGCTTTTGTGGTCTGTATACATATGACACGTATTACCAAGCAGGTAATGCCGCTAAATCTTCAGAGCATGAACCACAGCTGCTAACTCCAAGTCATGAGTCGGAAATAGTGTTCTTCATGTTGCTTAAGTTGCCTAGATGCATAGGCAATGACTTGGCCTTCTTGCATCAACACACATCCAATACCAATACCTGAAGCATCACAATAAACATCAAACAGCTTCTCGATATCAGGTTGGGCTAATACTGGTGCAGTGGTTAACAGTCTCTTCAAAGTCTGGAAAGCCTCCTCACAATCTGATGACCAGACAAACTTGACTTGGTTCTTCAACAATTCAGTTATGGACTCTGATATTTTTGAGAAATCTGGAATAAACCGACGGTAATACCCCACCAATCCCAGAAAACTCCGAACTTGATGAACTATGGCTGGCGGTTTCCAATCAAGCACATCCTTCACTTTGCTAGGATCAACTGCAACTCCTTCGGCTGACAAGACATGTCCAAGAAATTGCACTTCCTTAAGCCAAAAATCACACTTGCTGAACTTGTCATATAGTTGATATTCTCTCAAGCGGGTCAGAACAATCCTAAGATGTTCCGCATGTTCTTTCTTATTCTTGGAATATACTAAAATGTCATCAATAAACACCACTACAAACTTGTCTAGCTCTGGCATGAATACTGAGTTCATCAGATACATGAAATGAGCTGGAGCATTTGTCAAACCAAAAGACATTACCAAGTATTCATATAATCCATATCTTGTGGTAAATGCCATTTTGGGAATATCTTTAGGCTTTATCTTGATTTGGTGATATCCTGATCTCAAATCTATCTTGGAGAAAACTTTGGCTCCGGCCAATTGATCAAAAAGCAAATCTATCCGAGGTAGTGGATACTTATTCTTGATGGTCACTTCATTCAATGGACGATAGTCAACACATAACCTCAGGGTCTCATCTTTCTTTTTCACAAAAATTGCCGGACATCCCCAAGGTGAGGAACTAGGTTGGATAAACCCTTTCTCAATCAATTCTTGTAACTGAGTCTTCAACTCGGCCAATTCCTTAGGTGGCATCCTATAAGCTCTCCGAGAAATCGGAGCTATTCCAGGTTGTAACTCTATATTGAACTGTACATCCCTATCAGGTGGTAGACCGGGTAAATCTTCAGGAAACACATCCGGAAATTCACACACTACCGGAATATCTCTAATCTCTTTGATAGCAGTTGCACAAATCTTGCCCACTGATCTTCTTAGGGTTGGAAGTTGGATAAAAAGTTGAGAAGTACTATTAGGCAAACTCACCCTTAAGGTCCTATTCAAAGCATCTATAACAGCCTTATGCTGATACATCCAATTCATTCCCAAAATTACATCTATATCCTGATCCTTAAGGATAATCATGGTAGTGGGAAAAATATGCCCACCCAGGTTTACGGGTACCTGGTATACCATTTCCTTAGTACACAGACATCCCCCGGGCGACTGTATAAAGAAACTTTCCTTTGTTGCCCCAATTGAAATTTCATGCTTCATGACAAATGTTCTATTGATGAATGAATGCGATGCACCAGAATAAAAAAGTATAACTGCAGGGTGATTGGCAACAGGAAACATACCCATCATCACTGGCTCCCCTTCTAGAATTTCTCTAGCTTGAATATAGAACACCCATCCTGTCTTCCTCTCATCTTTGCCCTTCTGATCATTCTAATTGTGGTTCTTGTTTGGTGCCTGACCCTGTTGTTGATTGGTAGGGGTCTTCTGATAATTTTGATTAGCCTACCTAGGATATGGACATTCCCTGGAGAAATGACCAGTCCTTCCACAATTGTAACATGGATAGTTGTGACCCTGAGATGTTGGAGCATTGCCACCAGGAGCATTGGTTGACTGTGAATTCAGATAGGTGATAGCAGGATGGACATTTGACTGTTGCTCGGCTTGGAACTACGGCGGACGATAAGGAGGACGATTATGATGTACTGGATGATAAATCACCCTCTGCCTCTTCTGATTTCCCCCAAAAGATCCAGACGACACACTCTTTTTCTTTTTGAGCTCCTTATGCTGCCGATACTTTGACTCTGAAGCAATTGCAATATTTACTGCCTCATGATAAGTAACATTGGTGCAAATGGTCATCATAGTCTACAACTTGGTATTCAGGCCTCTCATAAACCACCTCTTCTTCTTGACATCAGTATTGACATGTTCGGATGCATATTGGGACAGATGATTAAATCTTCCCACATACTGCATCACGGTTTGATCTCCTTGTTTTAAAGCAAGGAATTCATCTAGCTTCATAGCCATCACTCCTTCAGGGATATAATGGGCTCTGAAGGCTGTACGGAACTCAGCCCAAGTTATTGGAATGCCAGCTGGTTGCATAGCCACTAAGTTTGCCCACCAAGCACTTGCTGCTCCTTTAAGTTGTTGGGCGGCAAACGCAGGTTTCTGATACTCCGTGCATGGAATAAGGTCAAATTTCTGCTCCATGGTTCGAAGCCAGTCATCAGCCTCCAATGGTTCATCTGCCTTGGTGAACACCGGGGGTCTTGTGTCTATGAAATCAACATATGTAGCCTCCTGTCTGTTATGGTGGTGTCCATGGTTTCCGTGCATCTGATTCTGATTACTATGAGCCATCTCATGAAGCAAACGAGAATTTTTAGCCATCACATTGACAAGTGCGGTTATAGCATCAGCTAAATTTGTTGGAACTGGTGGCAGATCTGGAATACCTCCCTCATCTTGTGAAGTTCCCAGAATAAACGAACCCCGTGTATGACGCATCTGCTCATAACAAACCAAACTTTATTCACAAGTCTTTATTGAATTGTACCAAAGTTTACTCTAGACACATTACATAGAGTTTACTAATGTACAAACAAACCCATGAGTACAAAAACAAAACTACATAACTAAACTAGAGCTACTATTATACAACTCTACTCTTTTCCTCAATTTCTTCAAACTTCAGGCTCGGTATCCATTCCAGAATTATTACCGCCTTCATCATCACTTTCATCGATCATTACTAATTCTTCAGGATCTTCTTCCTCTTCCTCTCCCGATTCATCATCATCGGCAAGGATGACACCGGGGTCCATGACATCAGCTTGAGGCTCATGATTCAGATTTAGTAGATTGCTAAGCCTATGAACTTCCTTATGTAGATAGGTATTATGTTCTTCTAAATCTTCTACATAGAATTCTAGCTCATGAGTTCTAGCTCTAGCTACATTTTCCCTCTGCCAAGCTTCATTTCTTCCCTCCACTGTATGAACCAACATACATTCGCAGTTCCTATGCGCGGTGGTGAGATGCCTCAATTGACCCTGTAATTCTCCTATTTGTATAATATCCAAAGCCCTATCTCTAGTAGATTGTGCTAACTCTATAGAAACCCTCAGTATCTCTGCCTGGGGATCAGGCCTAGCACTGCTACTGCTAGCACCATCATTTCTAGGGGCAAGTTGGTGACGAGGAACTCCTTTGGGTCTGGTGGACTTACGGGGCGTCATCTTGGCACGAGCCATACTGTAGGAAGCCAATTTAATCCAAGTAAGACCATTTGATCAAAGTCTAAAGAGCAGCTATGATGGATTACATTCCTCAAACCAGACTCACTACTCAACTCCAGACTAAGAGGTGAAGGAAGTAACGAGTGAATTAATCATGATGTATGAATCGTTCTTACGAACAAAAAACATTAAATTTTATAATGCACATAAACAACATTTATTTTTATATAGGGCATAGTAATATTACTACTCCACCACACAAAACATTTTTAATCAAATACGGAATGATGAGAAAGAAATAAGATAAGTCAGAAGCAATTTGGACCAAATTATCAAGTTAAATTTAGTCATCCCAAATCATTTTGAAGTTTTTGTAAAACAATACAACAAAAACCTTGTAACGATAGCTCTGATACCATTCTGTGGCAGAACCTCCTAAGTTATAGGGCCCACATACACCTGTCATAGTCCGACGACCTTTGACATCTATGCATATGTTTCCATGAACTTAAAAAGACTGTCGGGTGTCCTCGGGGAACCCCGAATCATCCACGATTTCCGAGCAGGATCACGTTACAGAGTCATTGTAGTATCACAACATTTATTCAAATATCAACACAAGAGTGAAATCAGCGGAAGTCTTACGGTAACATAGTTTACAAACTAGTTGTTTCAAACCTTACAAACTAAGTTCGATAATTATTACAAACCATAGTAGTAGTGGAGTGGCATAATTAACATATACATAACACATAAAATAAACATCCTGCCCAAGGATCACACATTTACTTCTCATCGTCAGAACGAACGATAGTCATGCAGCACGATCCAAAACAGATCTGCTCATGAGGCTCACCTGCAACAAGGGTCAACGAACCCTGAGTACAAAAGTACTCAACAAGACTTAATCGAAATATTAACTGATAACTAGGAATGCAAGCTCAGGGATTCAAGGTATAGCTTTAACAATGATCAAAGTTCTTTTGCGTAAAAGCTCTTTTAACAAAATTCTTTATATAGAAAACTTCATAAGAATTATATACAAAGTTGACATGATCCGCGCTGAGATCATGAAACTTCATATCCAACACCTTCACAAGCCTTATTCAAGTTCTAGTTATTAATACTACGATGATGAACAGTGAGTTGAGTCTCCATAATCGAGGAGCAACGACGATTCGAACCGATTATAAACCCAGCTAGGGATTCCAGACCACACGACATATGCAGATCTCTGACCTCCATATACCAACCTACCCTCGGATCCTCTAAAACAAGAACGGGTCCACGCCACCCGAGAATACAGTACTCCACCATTCTAGCCCATGGCCACGTGGGTACATGCTATTCCCGCCATCTCTCCACTCCCAGTGCACGAGTAGCCATTCTCATAATAGAATAGCCGAGTAAAGGCTTACTGGAGTATGTGGTTAGTACTACAAATTCTCACCTCATGCAATTCAACAACGGACGTGCCTTAATCGACACAGGCGGAAAGACCCCGCTCACAGGACCTCCATGTCAGGTGGCTCACACTCACCGAGTCTGCCCGGTCTAGATTTATTACTCCACATTCCCATATCACATGCTAACATAATTAACCAATGTTCCATTTAAAACTTGCAGGTGGCAGGTAGTCACCCGACTTTCATCGTTCTACGCATAGCTAAGCAAAACTAGGCATACACGAGTTTAAAACTGGTAATATGGTAAATATGGAATAACAAGGGTGGTAATGCACCAATTAGGCTCTTACTTAACTCCTAATCACTTAATGCAGTAATGGAAAGCAAAAGCGAAATTAATTTATAAAACACAAGGTAGGGTTGTATGCATCCGGGGCTTGCCTTCGTTGACGGAAAAGTCCGGTTCCTGCGACGTTACACAAGTATTCGATCCGACCTCAACAGACGGATTAACCTCCTCAACAACTTGATTAACTACCACGTTTTCACCTTCGTTCACTACACGTAATAACAATGCCATGTTTAACATGATGCGGAATACGAAATATGATGCTCGATGATGGATACAAAAATTAACAATTTGAATACAACTTTCCTTCGCTGTACAGTTGCAAGTCAAACAAACTAAATCTTTTTCGTAACACATACATCAATTGCCAAGGATCATTATCAACTAATGACCCAAGGTCATCACTCAATCCAAAATTTTAAACAAAACCTAAATCATTAAAGGTTACTATTTGCTTTTATGAATTAATTATTTAATTCA
The DNA here is from genome assembly GCF_019320115.1 of Miscanthus floridulus. NCBI lineage: Eukaryota > Viridiplantae > Streptophyta > Magnoliopsida > Poales > Poaceae > Miscanthus > Miscanthus floridulus. Next base: position 35,076,508 of record NC_089596.1, read on the forward strand.
AAATTATGAAATAAATCAACTTATTCTAATTGAGCTCAAAATTTTAGTATATGTTTATTACATGATAAGTAAGTGGCAAAACAAATTTCATAATTTTTGGACAATTAAATAAGCCTAGAAATATTATTGAAATCCATTTATTAATAAATTAAGCAATTTTTATCACATTCAAAAAGTATTGAAAAACATTATTTCATATTTTTCTTAAATACTATACATCACAGAGAAGTCACACAAACATTTTTATAATTTTTGGAGCTCTAAATAAATCTACACAAAAATAACAAATTGCATCACTATTCATTCAAATCTAAAAATAGAAAAATTCCATTTGAACGTTGAGTCACTGACAACCCGACCCCACCTGTCATCCCTAACCTCCGACGTTGACCACGGCAGCGATGGCTCTGACCAGCGATTCCTCGCCGACGGTGAGATCACCGGTAATGGCGATAGCACCAACATGTTCTACACTACTAGGCGCACCTATAGACGTACTTAGATGTACCGATTACGACTCAATTCTAGCTCAACGTCGACCATGGCGGACACGGCGCCTCGGCGGTACTACGCTGGCGGCTACAGGCCAGTAGCGGTTAAACTAAAGGTCGAGGAAGCACCAGCAGCTTACCCTGAACACAACTGAGCAGATAACAAGGTCGGAGAAGCAACGGTGGCGCGGGTCGATGTCCACGGTGATCACGGCGGCGCAAGGGTCGTCGGTGATGGTGTGCCGGCGACTGAAGTGGACAAAACGGCCAAGCAACAATGAAATTAGCACTACAGCATCGAGATGAAGCCAAAGGTACACTGATCACGGGCAACGGCTCACCGAAGAGCCCTGGCCACGACGACACGCCCGCGGTGGTGAAGTGGCCGGCCGTGAGGAAGAAGGATGCGGACAGCGGATTCTCGGCGAAATCAGTCGACCACAGTTGGCTGGGTGGATGCGCAAGAGAAAGACGGAACTGGAACAACCTTTACCAAGACGGCAACAGTGCAAGGGAGATGATGCGAGCTCGCCGGAGCGATGACAACGACGGCGGCGGTGAAAACAGAGGAAGAAGAAAAACGACGACGACGGCGTGTTGGTACTTATAGCGTGGCTCAGAAGCTCAAGGAAGCCACGACGGAGCCGTTTTTGAGCCAGCACGACGCCAAGGATGACCACGACGCGCCTGGAATGCCGAAGAAGGTCGCCGGCCATGTAGCTACGGCGGTGAACACTGTTCATAGTATTTACAAGTTTGCCATTCGCCAAAATTCACAAATTACTCTCAAATTTTCATAACAACTCAAAAATCTCCAAAAACAAAAATTGTTCAAAATCAAAAGTTCTACAACTTTGCTTTTATAACCATCTCCTAATTCGGCCAAGATTTTGAAATGAACTTTTGAATTCAAATAGGGAAATTTAACGAATTACGCCTTTTTGAATTACTCAAAATTTTTCTAAACAACTTGAAAAACTCCAAAAACAAACTTTGTATAACTTGTCAAGCTCTACACTTTTGCTTTTGGGCTCAACCCCAAAATATGCTTAGATTTTGAAATGGATTTTCAGGGTAGGATTTAAATGCTGAAAAAAATCAGGGTTTTCTGGAAAAATTCAAATCCAAACCAAATTTTGACATGATTCAAATACTTCAATTCATCACTCATAACACAAATGTAAACTTGTTTTAGTGAATGCATATCCAAGTTTGCAATTTGACCAAATGCCTTGCAATGCATATGATGACATGTCATGTTTTTAATTTTTAAACACCCGGGGTGTTACACCACGTCATCCTCTGACCGGGTCAGCGCCGCCAACCGCCACACTTTTGCAAAAGAGACCCTAGTGTTTTGCAAAATTAACCTGCCGTCCACCTCAGTTCAGGACTAATTCTAACCGTGCCCCTGCTTTTTATGTTTTGACCCCTGTGTTTTTCCAAAAAAAGATGTCCAGTCCACTGGACTGTTTTTATTTGGTTTTTAATTATTTTTAATACGAAATTGATTTCAAAACATTTATGAAATTGCCACTAAGTTCATTAGGCCATATCTTCTCCGTTTTAACTCCGATTTGATCCGTTCAACTTATGTTAGGTTCGTAATTCCATAATCTACATGTTTATACTACTGTTAGATATGTTTCAACTTTTAAAATTCGAGGTTAGATTTAATCTATTATTTTAATAAAGGACATCTTGTTTTTTTCATATCTTCTATGTTTTAGCTCCGAATTGACTCGTTCAAGTTGTGCTAGATTCATTACAACGAGATCTACGCGTTAGTAACAATGTTTATCATGTCACTATTTCTGGAATTGTATGGTCTAAACTCTAATTTGAATAGTAATTATGCAACTAGATTTTATAAATAAAATATAATTTATTTTACTTTAGTTTTATAATTTAAATCTAAAATTGACTTAATTCAATTTATATAAGCTTTTATATAGTTAAGACACATGAAGCTTATGGTTTTATATTTATGAGAATTATGTATTTGACACTGAAACAAATCAGTCTTCCGCATTTGGCACTAAAACAATTGAACTTTCTTATTTGGCACAAAGTTAAAATTTCCTTCCCTAGATTGCACTGCCTTCCATTTGGGCTAGTAACGGCGTAAAGTGGCTGGTAAAATGATATGAATGCCCTTCTTTGTAGCAGAAATACATGATGCAAAATAGGAAAATAATAGATGGACTGGTTGTTAAATAAGAAAATTATAAATATCATAAATATATTGTGAACTAAAACATGAGATTTTGATAATCGAAGTCTGCAAATAAATAATTAATAAATTTCAAATTCTAAGGCAAGAGCAGGTCCTGCTAGGGTAGGCTTAGCATGGGAGGGATTTGCCCTATCTAGTTAGCTTGGTCAGAAATTGTTTGATGCAGTTTAACAGCTCGCTCATCTCAGTTTGGTTAGTCCTATATTCTTATCAGATCATCGCAAGACATGAAGACAACAACAAACAAATATTTCTCCACAAATGCTTAGAATAGTACAGGTTTGAGCATCGGGTGTCACAGCTTACCGAAGGATCCGTGTTTTAAGGCAAGTATAGCATGGGATCATCCTTGTTGTCCTATACACCTTTAATCATTCAATTCATACTGCATGTGTCTACCTTGACTACCACTAAGGATTTCCTAGTGCTTTGTTACCTTGTGCCTTATTACCTATGGGTTATTGCATTGGGTAGTATGATGCTAGTGCTCAACTAAAGCTATGATCTTGTAACTTGACTAATGGATTATGCAATAAACGCTAAAAGATGTTTTTAGCAACATGGAACAAAGGGGCTAGAGCATTGGGCTATTTTTATGGTGCTCTATATTCCCCTCGCTAAGGACTTATCTATAAGTGATTATCCATGACTTACAGTACAACTGTGAGGGCTATATGGCTTTGGCTTTAGCTTAGTATGAGGACCTTTTCTAGCTTGTTAGTGGTTACCTTTATTGGCATAAAAATAGCTTTAGTGGTATTTTTATTGAACACCTGTGTACTTGCAATATATGCATTGCAAGTATGCTATAGCAAGTATATCCTTTTTTTAGGCGGGCATCTGAGTACTTAACAATACGTGGGCATAAAAAAAAGTACTCAGATGCCCGCCTAAAAAAAAGAAAAAAAAGAGATGAATAAGATAGTCCATGTTCTCTAGCAAATGTTTTTAAGTTTCAAAAGAGAGATATGTTTTCAAGGAGCAAAGTTTGTCATGCTCTTAAAATCAAGTACACACCACCCAAATATGCACTACTCCTACTCTGGGGGTAGGCGCAAAAACTTGCCATCCATCTAGATCTACCCAAAAGTGTTCTACTCCTACACTGGGGTTGAACACAAAAACATGGTTGTTAGGTTTTTCATCCACCAAATAAATGCTCTAAGTTCTTGTTAATATCTCTCTCAAAGTTTAATTGCAGAAAAGAGGCATGGGGCTATGCAAAAGTTATTCATAAAAAAAGAGAAAAAAAAGAATTGGAAAAAATGGACAAGTTCTGAGATATCTAAAACAATGGGTACTTAGATGCCCGCCTAAAAAAAAGAGATGAATAAGATAGCCCCTGTTCTCTTGCAAAATTGTTTCCAAGTTTCAAAAGAGAGATTAAATTTTTAAGGAGCAAAGTAGAATTAGGTTAGCCACCATATATATCCACCATATACATCCACACACATGCACATCTTGATTTGATGACTCAACTCTCTTTGGATCCATTGTTTGACTTTACAATATATGCATTGCAAGTATGCTCTAGCTGTCTCCGTACCTATTAACTCCACATAAGCTTTAGTGGTAGGAAGAGAAAAGGCATAGCATATTTATTGCCTTGGTGAGGATCCACAAATACCACATATATTGAGAGACTTGAGTGTTATACAATGGTATATCTGAGTTTTATTTTGAAAATTTATAAAAACTTGAAACAATGGTAGAACAAAGAACTTGAGACATAGTGCTTGACTCGATCGTTCTGTCTTTCAATTGCTCAAGACCCAAGTGAAGGCTAAGAAACCCCATGGTTGAAGGTAATATGGTTAAGTTTGAAAGTTAGATCAGTTTATTCTAATTCAGAGGAGCATTTTTTATTGAACACCTGTGTACTTTTGAGGCGTAAAAACATTGTAGCAACTACTGATCCATTACTAAGTTTGGCTTTGCTCAGGGACTAGCAAAGGTTAAGTGTGGGGGAGCTTGTTGACGGTCGTTAACACCAATTATAAACCATCAACATATCCTACATATGTACTTAATTCCATCACCAAACATAGGTATAGGTGTTTAAACTAATGAATTCTACAAGCTTTGGTAAATATTTGTATGTAGGAAGATTTATCTAGAAAACAGCTCCCAGGACGACTGTCATACACTCCAAACAAGCAAACCGACGACAACAAGTGATTCAACCCGCGAAAACTACGAAAGATAACTCTAGAAGGTTCTAGAAGACACCATGCCAATGCTTGGGCCAAACGGCCATGAAAGTGGGCCGGCTGGCCTAGCCCATAGGCCGGCCAGCCTACCACGGAGCCCGCTCACTCTCCTCTACTTCGTACTCCTTCCTACAATCTACACCATTGATTTTAAGGCAGTTTTAGGTCGGTTTATCCAATGGTGGTCGAGGGAGTTGACGGGAATCGATGATGTGGTGATTCCTTGCCCCCTACTCCACCTTGATACCTTGTCCCCTACTCTACCTCAGCCTATATATAGCATCCCCTACCCCCCCTCCCTAGAGCCATCTTGAAAACCCAAATTCATATCTCTCATTTAGATCAAGATAGACCAGGAGGATTAGATCTAGAGCTCTCCAATGTAGTAGATTAGTAGCTCAGGAGTGAGGGTCGAGTTGGGCTCATGCTCAAGTTTCGGATCTAGTCTTGGAGGCTCGACAAAGCCTTGTATCTTCACTTCTACATCTTGTAAGACTTATTATCAATTTATCATATTCTTATCTACATGGCTATGTTTACTTTGAATATATATCTTGCTTAGTTAAAGGTTATCAGTACTTTTGTGTGTGGGTTCATAGAGCGCTTAGCTTGCTAGTTTACCGGTTAGGCTAAGTAGCGGAGTCTCATGTAAGCATGGTGCTTATACGATGCTCTGCCTGTGAGTGCACCCTATTCTCTTGTTGGGTGGTAGCAGCAGGAGGTGACAACCCCATCTATCCTTTCTAGTCCACTCTGAATTGAGCAGGTTCTTAAATTGTAGGACCGTAGTTGCGTAAGTAGAGTTATCTTTTGTGGGTGCTCTACCATCTAAGCGGCATCCCGAAGTGCATAAGAGTAGAGTTATTCTTAGCTATAGTCAGGTATATATATACTTTGATCCTATAATAAGAATATCATAGGAATCTACCTCACCTGTTGTTCTCCCAAGTTGACTAGTTTACATTATCTTTATAGATCTATCCCCTGAGTGTCATTATGCTTAATTCCTATCTATATATTTACCCTCTACTTAAGCTATGCTAGTATGTTGATAGATATTCCTCTATTACTCAATAAGTCTTACTCCATTGTTTCCCTATGGTAAAATATAAATAACGATACCTAGAACACTCCCGGTAAAATACTACAATGGTATTCTGTGCGCTTGCGAAATCCTTCATATTCTTTTTGCATTAATAAATACCAACACTAGGGAGCCCAAGAAACAACCACGTAAAGGAATCAAACAGGTATGGCAAATAAAAGGATCAACATCCACGCTGACTTCTCTAGGCATGGATGCACCATTATCAAGCAAAAAGTGAAAGAAGAAGAGTCCTGCTCATTGGACTTTAAACAGTGAGCCCTTGCTGAAGGTAAAGCGGTAGTTATGCTTTATAGTTATAATTTACTTATTCATCTAAAAACTATGTATTAATTATGTTAAAATAAAAACAATTAGTTTACCTTTCATATATCTACACTTGAATAAATCATTGTTTATCCTTTCATAATCTATGCAAGCATGTTTTGGTTTGAGATATGGTTAGCGTGCAACCATATTTTTAGAAGCTTATTAAACAAGCATGGTGCTTAGGTTAATTGGCCTACCTTGATCAAATTACAAACTAGTTTGACCACTGTACCAAATAAATACATTAAAGCTACCTCGAAGTCATCACCAAGCAACCAGCCATAAGCTAGCTTGGGGGAGGGCCCCACAAAGGTAACATGTAGCTTTTATTTATCACTGATATTTCTGATACTGATTTTCATTCTTAAAAAAATAAAATATGATAAAAATACCAAAAATATAAATTCCACTCTCATATGTGTTTAAAGAATGTTCAGTTTCTCTTAAGTTGAAATGTTGAATAGTTGCTCTACCTATAATTCATCGGTGCCTAGGTTACAACTTACTATTCCAAAGATTTAAGTTTGTTGGCTAAAAATGTCTCATCCTAAAACTTGAAAACTTGTGGGTTGCAAATGCATGTTCCTTTTCTATGTTGTTGCGAGTTTTGATATGGTACAAATATAATTTACTATGACTTTGTTATAAGAGAAACTTGAAATCCGGAGATTTCATTTTCAAAAAAATACTAAAATTCAAAAGTTTCTCAATGATTATGAATACCTACCAAGGCCATATGACAAGATATTCAAATTCAAACCTTAGTCATATGCTACTAGTCTAAGCATTGAGCTTTGCCAAATTGTTGTGACCCTTGTTGAGATTCTCATCATGCACCCATGATCAAGACACACGTACACCCATAAATAAACTGCTGACTCTTACACTGAGAGTTACTCAAAAACATGTCTTTCTGTCCACTAAATAATTACTCCATTCGCTGTATCATGTGTCTCTCCCAAAAAAATTTCATATGCCAAAAAGAATAGTATGGGCTATGCTAAGAAAAGAGAAAAAGAAAAATATCCATGCCAAAAGGCACCAGAGAAAAAAATGCATGCCAAAGAGCATGAAGAAAAGAAAAAAGAAAGAAAGAAATAAAGATAGCCCATACTTTCAAATAAAAGGGCATTCATCCAAAAAGAGAGAGAGATTTATGATTCGAAGGAGTACCAAAAATATTTAGAATTAGGACTTTATGAAAAAAATTCCACACACTTGCACGTCTTGATCAAAGTGTATGACTTGTATCTCCTGGAGGTCCGGTTTTTGACTTAGCAAAATATGTGATGCAAGTATGCCTCAAAATTTCATCCCTTCCCAAAACTCCACTCAAAAGCATTTGTGGTAGGATATGAAAAAGAAGGCAAAATACCAAATGCCTTGGTGAGGTTTCATACACATTGAGCGATGAAGAGAATCATTTGAGGAACTTACATTTGTTTTACAAAACTCATAAAACCTCTAGATAGATGGTCAATCAAAGAATGAATGATTGGTAGTTCTGTTATAACCGTTCTATATTGCAACCACCCAAGAACTTGGAAAAGCTATACGCCCCACAGGGATCAAGATAAAGGGTGGAAAAAATGCTGACTTATTTAAATTGAGGAAGAATACTTTGTTATAGGCATGGCACTTAAGAAATATTTTCAGCATAGAAGCAACTCCTAATCAACAACCAAGTACTTAGCTATTTGCTCGGGACGAGCAAAGGTTAAGCTTGGGGGATTTGTTGGCGGTCACCAACATCATATCCGACCACCAATTAATATCCAAAATGGGAGAAATAAACATACTTTTGACACATATGCATATACTATTGACCTAGTTCCTCTTGTATTAGGGAAAACATGTTTTGTAGGACACACATTCGAATACAAGTGGAAAACCAAGCAAAAGGCGTAATCAGGAAAAGCGTAAAGTAGATTCGCACAACAAAATATCAAAGGAGAAGAAAGCCCACCTACACGTAAAACTTGGGCCGAGCACTAGCGTGGAAGGGGCCCAGGCCCACCTAGGAACCGACCACACGAAGGCGATCATGAGGCGGGGCCTCCGTAGAGGCTGCCTCTTGGGCCCAACTTCCACCGACTGAAGCATGGCGGCATGCTGAGGTGGTATAGGGTAGTTTCCTAACTTACTTGGGCCAAATTGACCTCCATGCTTGTTTAAATGTAGGGGTAGCTCTCTCCTTCAACACACACAATCATTTGGAGCTACACACCTCACCTCTCTACTTGTACTCTTTTAGTTCTTAGTAGTAGTATTTGGTGCTAGCAAAGCTATCAAGGATGGCTTGGCTCCTTGGAAGAAAAGATAGAAAAGCTTGGTATGAATATAAAGAATTTCTTCCATTAGTCATGCCCTCATATCATTTATATTGTAGTGCATATGAACTAGAGTATAGTTGTCTTGTTATAATCATGATATATGAACTAGCAGATAGTTTGTGTGTTATGATTCTAACATGTTCAACTTTATGGTTAATCATTCATATGGTTTGTATGAGTAAGTAGAGCTAGGGTTGAGGTAATGGTTCGCCGTTCCTTCGGGTTTGCCCATATTCTTGCTTATCAATCTGTAGGTTTGGTGCCTAAGGAGGATATGGGTAGTTTCCTTATATACATGCATGGTGCTCGGGTACACGGGAACATTTAGATATGACGGTGCCCCATGGTTGAGGGGTAGATGACATTTGGTGATAGCCCTGCCCGTCCCTTATAATCCCCCATATTCTGGGTACTGTGTAGGAGTATTAAAGTCTCCCATGCACTAGCAGACCAGTTCTCGGAGATCTCCCCATCCCTCTTAAACTTAGTTCTAACTCTAGTCATATAACTTGTATGATCATTAATTGTTCTTTTCATGGCTATATTAGAACATGCCGGGTCCATGTAGGAATATTATTTTATTCTTTGTTTTCCTTTTATCCTTGAGGTTGGCCCATATGTGTGTCCACTATCCTTAAAATACCATTTTACCCCTGTCATGAACTATTGGTCCACTATGCAAGTATGTAATCTTGTTCATACTCATGCTAGACTCTCATACCTTGCCCTCCTTTGGGAAAATATAAATAATAATACCCTGAATACTTCTGGGTGAAATGCTACAACGATAGATCCTTGCTCTTCTAGATATTTTCTATAATCGTTAAGAAGTATCATAGTTGGTGTTTCTTAGCGGCGTCACTAAGGTTAACTCAATCTTAGTGATGGTGTTAAGGAATACCAACATATATTTTTGGTGCTGTTGCCGAGGATGGACTTAAAACCTCCACACTTGGTGATTGCGCTAAGAAATGCCAACACGTACCATGCGGAATGGTTCCCGTCCATGCAGATGCCTAGGTTCACCCCTGGGTATCAGCCTGGCTGGGGGCACACTCTACAACCAGACGAGGCTGGAGGATCGGAATGGCATGAGGCCGATGACACGACATGGGTGCATCACTCGTCTGACTCCAAGGGGCTACCACCAGCCGTGCATCCATGACAGTCTACTTCAGACCATCGAGAGTTGGATGACATCAACACTCTCCTCGGAGGATTGGAAATCCGCATAGGTGAAATTCAAAATACACTTAACACTTAATAGTAGGATATGAGACAGTGGCACCTACAGTAGCAGCAATAGTTCACAGACATCAATGCGCTGCTAAGACAACAACAAGAAGCATAGGTGGCCTACTGGCGGTCCATGGGATACAATCCTGGACCATAGGCCTAAAGCTAGCTTGGGGGAGGACCCCGCAGAGGTACCTTATATCTTTTAATTTTGGCATTTATTATTTTTTAGTATATAAAAAAATCTAAAAAAAAAAATAAAAAAACCAAAAAATGCAATATGATAAAAATACCAAAAATATTAATTCCACTCTCATATGTGTTTTAGGAATGTTTAGTTTCTCCTATGTTGAAATGATGAATAGTTGCTCTATTGATAATTCATCTGTGCCTAGGTTGTAACTTAGTATTCCCCAAGATTTAAGTTTATTGGTTAAAAATATCTCATCCTAAAAACTTGAAAACTTGGGAGATTGCAAATGCATGCTCCTTTTCTAAGTTGTTGCTAGCTATGATATGGTACAATTAGAATTTACTATGACATTGTTCTAGGAGAAACTTGACATCTGGAGTTTTCAATTTAAAAAATGCTAAAATCCAAAGTTCCTCAATGATTATGAATACCTACCAAGGCCATATAGTAACACCCTAAAATTTGCTTCTCTTAAAATAGAGCTAAAGTGATTTAATTTTGTATTTTTATGCTCATGAAAACATAGGGAAATAAATTTTTTTCATTAGATTAAAAATTATCTTAAGGTAGAAACATATTTGTTGCATTCATGCCAGTCGCACCTTGTGTTTCTATGTGCAGAATGTGTTTTTTTTAAAATACGTTTAGGAGACGAATATCTATCTCTAAGAATTTTTAGCTTCTTTCTGGAATTTAATTCCTACCTCCTTCACCTTAATCTTTATGTTCTAAGTTCTCAACAATCTTTTCATGAGCTCCAGATAATTTATTTGTGTTCACCATGTTCCAAAGTGTCTCTGGGAAAATTTCCCAAATTTTTGGAGGTCTCAGAGTATTTTTTGTGGCTTAAATATCAATTCTAGACTTTTCTAGAATTATTTTATTCGTGAAATTAATTAATTCCGAAAATAAATAATATATCTCATTTTCCAACCAACTCTCAAAGTCCATGTGCAATAATCCTAATAAATCTCAAAGGCCCATGCATTTATTTACTAATGGGCTTTAATAATTATTTAGGTCCATTAGTAAATGTGGAGGGTGCAACATCAATTAGTACCATATTGCTAGTTGATATAGATGTGGGGAGTTTTTCTCCCTATAAATATGTACCAACCCCTTGGGCAAAGCACACCAAAACTACCGTAAGAGGAGCCCCTAGTTTGAGAAATCCCTCGTGTAGTAAATTAGATTTTTCTCCTCCTTTTCTAGCCATCGCTGTCGCCGTCGCTTTGCACGACGCCATAGACCCGTCGTCGATCGCAAGAAGGCCCTACGTGACTTCGCCATCTTCTCCTCTTGTTCCCTGTGCTCTCGGCTCATCAAACCGTGACCTCTAGGGCCCAAACCAAGCGCTCCAGGGAGCTTCTCGCCGCCGGTAATAGAGCTCCGTCGTGCCGGTTTTCTTCTCGGTCCGTGACTCTCTCCCCCTCCTTTCTAATCTAGGTCGTCCAGATTCAATCCAACGGTTCAAGATCGCCCGTACCCCTTTGTCAGGTTTATTTGCAAAAGGGCCCCTATAGTTTCACGTAATATAACCCGCAGTCAATGGCGCACTTCCAGATTATGTTTTCCTATTCCGAAAGCGTAGTTTCTTTCTAGTAGATTCAAAATACGTTTTTATCTTTTTACAATTTTGCCACTAGTTTTCTTTAGGCCATAACTTCTCCGTTTTAGCTTTGTTTTGATCCATTCAAGTTGCGTTAGATTCGTAATTGAGTAATCTATATGTTCATCCTACTGTTAAATATATTTTCAACTTTTGAAATTCAAGGTTAGATTTAATCTATTATTTTATTAAAGGAAATCTTGTTTAATTCATAAGTTTTTCGTTATAGCTCCGATTAGAGTGCTTTTCGCATTTGTGTTGGTAGTAACGTGTAGAACATCTTTAAAACCTTTTTACCTGTTGTTTATTATGTTTGGTGTATTGTTCTAATTTAGATCTATTGTTTGCTTCGTGTATGATTGTATGGATGCTTATGTGGTGCTTTATGATTATGTCCAGTCGGTGAGCTTTGTGTTGGTGATATAAAAGAAGTTGATGATCCAGAAGAAGTCCTTTGGAGGTTACAATTCAATAGAAGAAGGATATAAGTTTAAGGCAAGTATAGCATGAGATCATCCTTGTTTCCTATCAACTTTAATATATTTAATTCATATTATATGTGTCACCTTGATAGGGATTCCCTAGAATTGAACTTATACCTTGTCTCCTATGGGATATGCATTGGGTAGTATGATGCTAGTGCTCAATTAAAGACCATGATCTTGTAACTTGACTAATGGTATATGCAATAAACACTAAAAGATGCTTTTTAGCAACATGGAACCAGGGGGCTAGAGCGTTGGGCTATTTTTATGGTGCTCTAGATTCCTCTCCCTAAGGACTTATCTATAAGTGATCATCTAGGACTTATAGTAGAGCTGTGAGGGCTACATGGCTCTAGCTTTAGCTTAGTATGAGGACCTTTTCTAGCTTGTTAATGGTTACCTTTATTGGCGTAAGAATGGCTTGCCGAATTGGGTATAGTGTGGCCTCTGTCCCCTTGTGTATAGGCTGCGCGTCACTGTGCCATCGGGAAGGGGGGCTCTACATATATTTGTCAAGTGAATCTAATGGCCCTAACTTGTTAGACTAACCTTAGAAAGGTTTCATAGTGAACCCTGCTGACCTTCCTTGGAAGTGGGTCAAGAGATTAGCTACCTCGGGTGAAAGGGTAAATCACGACTCATAGTGAAAGTGTACAACCTTTATAGAGTATAAAACTGGTATATCAGCCGTGCTCACGGTCACGAGTGGCCTTGGAACCCTTATAGAAGAGATGATGAACACTAATGATAAGGATGATGAAGATGCTCATTAATGATTACTATTTAAGCTATTAATTATTCATGTTTACCTGATCATGTGTTTATATGGGCTTGTGATAAACTTGTTGCTACTCCTATGCTAAAATTGTGACAATTAAAAGCTAATCGCAGTTAAACCAGTATCAGCCTTTTGAGCCTCATGAACCCCATATTATATTTGTTGAGTACGACATGTGCTTATGCTTGCTTTACTTTTTAAATCTTTAGAAAAATCCCAGATGGGTACCAGATTGCTAGAGTTTGGAAGAATTAGGCTTGCGATCAACTAGTCAGTTGTCCTTGTGGAATTGGAGTTATCACCCGAAGATCGGAGTTATCTTTTCGCTGTTTGCTATCTAAGGTTATATTCTTTATACTAGGTATGTTATATATTGAGCATTGTCTATTGATATTACCCTTATTTGTAGCTATATGTGAGAATTGACTTCCTAGGCTCACATATGGTGTGTATCTAGTTTTGTTCTTAAAACCATATGCTACAAAGTGGTATCAGAGCAATGTTGATTGTACAATGCAAGCCTAGTTAGAACGGGACATTTTAGTGCTTTCACCTTGCCTACTTCTTGCTTTCTCTATAACCTTGATATTTTCTAAAAATTATTCTCACCTCTGACTCTATTCTTTTATAAAGCTTTATCTCTATTTTGAATCTTCTCTCTCCATCTGTTAGATAGATCGCAACGAGGAGACCACCAACATCAGATCTCAGGAAGACCAAGCTATGTCACCTTTGATCGCATTTGACAAGGAAAAGTTATCTGCTATGCAGAAATATGTACTAGAAGGAATAATTCAACATGGGAATTCTCAACAGAACTCATTGCAAGGTCAAGTCAACATACCAAAGGGACTAGCAAAGAGACAAGTAGTAGAAGCTAGGAAGAACATGAAGTCCAATGAAGTTGGTGGTAGTAAGACAGTTGGAAGTTAGTATCAATGTCAATGTTGCCAGCTTTATGGTTTTCCCTGTCTTCAAAACCAACCCAATAAGGAGGAAGTTAAGGTGAACCCGAGTCATGAAATTGATGTGGATAAGAAGAGGAAGGAAAACTCATTAGAGCCAATATTGGGAAATGATCAACATTTGGGTTCTACTACCTAGTCACATCTAGCTCTGATTCCTAGTCAGATGAATCCAAACTGTAAGGAGTTAGAAGCTTCTCAAGCTAAAACTACTTCAGATAAGGTATGCATCAATGGGTGGACAATCACTTATAAGGAGTTTCAACCTCAAAAGACCAAGCGAGCTAAGAGGAAGTGTTATCATTGCCAATAGGAAGGACATTATATTAAATCTTGTCCATAGAAGAATCAACAGCTGCACCATGGAAGTAGCTAGAGTCAGATCACTACCGGATTGCCACCAGCAAGTGTTAGTGTCCCGCAACATGAAGGAAGCCCATGATGAAATTCATGAAGTGGATGATGTGTTGCTCTCAATCCCATGCAAGAGATGCTACCCTAGATGCCCATGCAACCACACCGTGTTTAAGGAATATGAGTTTATGTCCCGTCGTAATGAAAACGCTAGTAGCGAAAGTCAAGTCTGTGTGCTTTGTGAACCTTTAGTGTTTGGTTGGTTGTCTTTATGATAATGCTTGAGTTGAATCTTTGTAATTATTGCAATGATCTTGTGGGGTTTGACCACAATTTCATTTAGTTCATAGGCCTAATGTATAAGGATTAATGAAATAAATAGTCAGGTTTTAGTTATCTTCTATTTTCTCTATCCTACCTTTCGGAGCAGCCTGCCCTCTTCGGCTTATATCTCTGATTTGGATGATCAGAAATCTTGACAAAATTCTAGACAACATTAGACTTCAATATCTTTTGTGACCACAAGAATCACCCTGATATCTATTTTGGTTATGGAGTGATGAAAATCACAAGACGATGCAACCGCGCTGTCTAAAACCTAGAGCAGTTTCTGTTGTGTACTGTTTTCGACTACATGAACTGCAGAATTTGGAAAAGTGTTCTATAAGAAAGTTGTGGAGAATTTTATAAGTTTTCCAATGGTATAAGCTATAACTTCATTGGATTAACAGAATGAAAGTTACAGATGTTTTACTGAGCTGCTGTTTTTCTTCTCACTGGGAATTTCAGATTTCTTGTTCTTGCCCATTCACTAGAGTATCATTGGGATATCAGAACGTCTTGATACTAGTTAGCTCATCTAGAAGAAGGTGCACGCTACCCTTTTTGTGTCCCCTAGTTGATCTTTTCTTAAGGGGGGGTAGCCAAAGTGAAGGTGGTTTAGTAGATTCTAGCTCTCATAGAGAAGGAATCCTGCCAATTCTAATCCACCGCCATCAAATCCCCCATCTATAGAGCAAGCTTTGATGATGTAGACTTAGTTATTATAGATTATTGCTCAAAGTGTGTTGAACAACCCACATCAAGCGCCACCTATTGACAATCATGTTGAATTTAAGAAGGGTCCGAATGCTCAAGGTGCCATATGAAGTTCAGTTATGCTCTCTAGCTCTCATTTGGAAGAATTGGTTAATCTGATATGAAAGGTGGTACCCAGAGGATGTATATCACTTAAGGGATTCATAAGCCAGAGTAAGTATCCTTTGCTTGGTTGATAAGTTATTAGATCATCTATGAGGAATGGATGCATTCGTCAATACGGCTCTACAATTCAAGCTATCCTCAGCTGGGAGTCCAATCTTCAACATACCTAGGACAAGTAGGCATTGATGACATAGGAATGATATATCTAATAACTACCGATGGTTCTATGGAGTATCCAGAAATCCCAATGATATATTAAGCATGACAAGAAGGTTTGGATTGAAGAAAGTTAATGATGTGATAGGAACCCACTCAAAGATGTGAGAGAAACTCAGAGTCTTTAATAATGAGGTTTGGTTAGAGGTTCAAGCGAAGTTTGTCCAAGACCATCAAGATATTGATAGTGTTACGGGAGAAGGTTTAAGTTTGGATCAAGAGACCTTGGCTAAGTTCTTGAAGGAGTAAAAAAAAGAGAGGTTGAAGTAAAACCTAAGTATTAGCTTTGTCATATCAGGACAAGTGCTTTATATCCATTATGATGCACCTTGTCAAAGGTGTGGGAGGTGTCCTTATGCAAGAAGAAAAAGTAGTACCATGTTTATTAAGTCAACTAAGGAAGCGTGAGTTGGATTACCCAACATATTATGTGGAGTTATCCATTGTGGAGCATGGAAGTGCTATCTTCTGGGCGCAAAAGCGACATCTAGGAGGATCACAAGAATCTATAGGACATTTTCACTAAGTTGGTCTTGAGCTTGTGATATCCTTGTTGGAATGAAATTGATTATGACTTGGAAAAGTGCTATCACTTTGAGGAGCAAAGTCATGGCCGATGCCCTTAGCAATGGAGAATTGTGCTAAGAAGGTTCGGGTGACACCAAGAACTAAGAATTGTATTCCAAGTTCGAGAAACTTAACTGGAATCATTAATGTTTTGAAGATTGGTGGTAGATTCGCTTTCTAACCAAGAAAGTGAAAAGGCTTCGTTAGAAGGTGAACATATGAAGAAAGAGGTCTAATAAGTATGGATTAAAAAGAAAAGGTGGCCTAGTGATTGGAGTTACCTGAGTATTGTTTGGAGTACCTTTCAGAATCTTGGAATCAGTTTGACAAGTTACTTGGAGTATGGTTAAAAGGTATGCAAAGTAGGCAAGAATCCAAAGGCGGAGATTCTGTATCTCTTTTATCACCATCTTTCGAATCTTGAGGACGAGATTCATCTTAAGGGGAGCAGAATTGTAACACCCTAAAATTTGCTTCTCTTGAAATAGAGCTAAAATGATTTAATTTTGTATTTTTATGCTCATGAAAACATGGGGAAATAATAAATTTTCATTAGATTAAAATTTATCTTAAGGTAGAAACGTGTTTGTTGCATTCATGCTGGTCGCACCTTGTGTTTCTATGTGCAGAATGTGTTTTTTAAAAATACATTTAGGAGATGAATATCTATCTCTAGGAATTTTCCAGCTTCTTTCTGGAATTTAATTCCTACCTCCTTCACCTTAATCTTTATGTTCTAAGTTCCCAACAATCTTTTCATGAGCTCCAAATACTTTATTTGTGTTCATCATGTTCCAAAGTGTCTCTGCGAAAATTTCCCCAAATTTTTGGAGGTCTCGGAGTATTTTTCGTGGCTTAAATATCAATTCTAGACTTTTCTAGAATTATTTTATTTGCGAAATTAATTAAGTCCGAAAATAAATAATACATCTCATTTTCCAATCAACTCTCAAAGCCCATGTGCAATAATCCTAATAAATCTCAAAGGCCCATGCATTTATTTACTAATGGGCTTTAATGATTATTTAGGTTCATTAGTAAATGTGAAGGGTGCAACATCAATTAGTACCATATTGCTAGTTGATGTAGATGTGGGGAGTTTTTCTCCCTATAAATATGTACCAACCTCTTGGGCAAAGCATACCAAAACTACCGTAAGGGGAGTCCCTAGTTTGGGAAATCCCTGGTGTAGTAAATTAGATTTTTCTCCTCCTTGTCTCGCCGTCACCATCGCCGTCACCATCGCCGCTGCGCTGCACGATGCCGTAGACCCACCGTCGATCGCAAGAAGGCCCTAGGTGAGTTCACCGTGTTCTCCTCTTATTCCCTGTGCTCTCGGCTCGTCAAACCGTGGCCTCTAGGACCCAAACCAAGCGCTCCAGGGAGCTTCTCGTCGCCGGTAATGGAGCTCTGTCGCGCCAGTTTTCTTCTCCGGCCGGTGACTCTCTCCCTCCGTCCTTTCTAATCTAGGCCATCCAGATTCAATCCAACGGTCCAAGATCGCCCGTACCCCTTCGTCGGGTTTATTTGCAAAAGTGCCCATGCAGTTCGCGTAATATAACCCACAGTCCATTGCGCACTTCCAGAATATGTTTTCCTATTCCGAAAGCGTAGTTTATTTCTAGTATAATTAAAATACGTTTTCATCTATTTATAGTTTTGCCACTAGTTTTCTTTAGGCCATAACTTCTCTGTTTTAACTCTGTTTTGATCCATTCAAGTTGCGTTAGATTTGTAATTGAGTAATCTACATGTTCATCCTACTGTTAAATATATTTTCAACTTTTAAAATTTGAGATTAGATTTAATCTATTATTTTATTAAAGGTAATCTTGTTTAATTCATAACTTTTTTGTTATAGCTCCGATTAGAGTGCTTTTTGGGTCTGTGTGTTCGTAGTAACATGTAGAACATCTTTAAAACTAGTGTCAACCTTTTGAGCCTCATGAACCCCATGTTATATTTGTTGAATACATGTACTTATGCTTGCTTTAGTTTTTAAATCTTTGGAAAAATCTCGGATGGGTACCAGATTGCTAGAGTTTGGAGGAATTAGGCTTGCAATCAACCAATCAGTTGTCCTTGTAGAATTGGAGTCTTCACCCGAAGATCGAAGTTATGTTTCCGCTATTTGCTATCTAAGGTTATATTCTTTATACTAGGTACGTTATATATTGAGCATTGTCTATTGATATTACCCTTATTTGTAGCTATATGTGAGAATTGACTTCCTGGGCTCACATATGGTATGTATATGGTTTTGTTCTTAAAACCGGGTGCTACACTTATGACATGATTCAAATTAAAAACCTTAGTCATATGCTACTTGTTTGAGCATTGAGCTTGTCAAATTGTTGTGACCCTTGTTGAGATTCTCGTCATGCACCCATGATCAAGACACAAGTACGCTCACAAATAAAAATGCTAACTCTTACACTGAGAGTTACGCAAAAACATGCTTTTTCCATCCACCAAATAATTACTCCATTCATGTATCATGTGTCAGTCTATCAAAATTTTTAGGTGCCAAAAAGAATAGTATGGGCTATGCAAAAAAAGAGAGAGAAAAGAAAAAATATCCATGACAAAAGGCATGAGAGAAAAAATGCATGCCAAAGAGCATGAAGAAATGAAAAGAAAAAGAAAGAAATAAAAGATAGCCCATACTTTCAAATAAAAGGCATTCATCCAAAAGAGAGAGATTCATGATTCAAAGGAGTACCAAAAATATTTAGAATTAGGACTTTATGAAAAATTCCACACACTTATATGTCTTGATCAAAGTGTATGACTTGCATCTCCTTGAGGTCCGATTTTTGACTTAGCAAAATATGTGATGCAAGTATGCCCCACTTTCATACCTGCCTAAACTCCACTCAAAAGCCTTAGCAGTAGGAAATAAAAAAGAAGGCAAAATATCACATGCCTTGGTGAGGTTTCATACACACTGAGCGATCGAGAGAATCATTTGAGGAACTTACATTTGTTTTACAAAACTCATAAAACCTCCAGATAGATGGTTAATCGAGGAAGGAATGATTGGTGATTCAGTTATAACCGTTCTTTCTTGCAACCGCCCAAGAACTTGGAAAAGCTATACTCCCCATAGGGATCAAGATAAAGGGTGGATAAAAATGCCAACTTATTTAAATTGCGGAATAATACTTTGTTATAGGCATGGCGCATGTGAATTATATTCAGCATAGTAGCAACTCCTGATCAACAACCAAGTACTTAGATATTTGCTGAGGATGAGCAAGGGTTAAGCTTGGGGGATTTGTTGGTGGTCGCTAACAATCAAATCCAACCACCAATTAATGTCCAAAACAGGAGAAATAAACAATCTTTTGACACATATGACTTTACTATTAACCTAATTCCACTTGTATTGGAGAAAACAGGTTTTGCAGGACACACATTCGAATACAAGTGGAAAACCAAGCAAAGGGCACAATTTGAAAAGCGTAATGCAGAAATACGCAAAAGAAATGAATAGAGAGGCCCATCCAATAAACATATCAAGGCCAAGCACCAACATGGGGATGATCCAGGCCCTGCCAGTAGCCCATAGCACAAAGTCGGTGGTGAGGGGGGCTAGCCCTGGTGCGGCCGCACCAGGGGTGCGCCCGTACCCCCACCACCGCCATCCGGGCCCATCTTCTATAGGCGGTTGCATGCCACCATGCATAGGCGGTTCCTAAATGTTTCCTAATTTATGGGCGCCAAACTGACCACACTCCACTATAAAAGATGGGCTAGAGCTCACCATTCAACACACAACATTTGAAGCCTCTACCTCACTACGATACTCTTGTACTCTTTTAGGTTTTAGTAGTAGTTTTGTGAGCAAGGCAAAAGCTATCAATGAGGGCTTGGCTCCTTGGAAGAAGAACAACTTTGGTATGAATACTATGAAGAATTCTTCCATAGCCTTGTTATCATATTATCAATATAGCAATGCATATGAACTAGACTATAGTTCTCATGTTATAATCATGATATATGAACTAGCATATAATTTGTGTGTTATGATCTTGACAAGTAGAACTTCATGCTTAATCATTCATATAACTTATATGAGTAGAATTAGAGCCAAGTTGAGGTGGTGGTTCATCATGCCATCGGGTGTGCCCAAGTTCTTTACCTGACGATCCGTAGGGTCAAGGACCCGGGGGAATTTGGGTAGTTTCTATGTACACAAGCAGGGTGCTTGGGTGTGGAGAGACAGGTGAATACATTTCCTACTCTTTGGTTGAGGGGTAGGTGGCAGGTGGTGACAACCCTATCCATCCCTTGTAAGCCCCGACGTTCGGGTAGGGT
This sequence comes from Miscanthus floridulus, assembly GCF_019320115.1. Taxonomy (NCBI): domain Eukaryota; kingdom Viridiplantae; phylum Streptophyta; class Magnoliopsida; order Poales; family Poaceae; genus Miscanthus; species Miscanthus floridulus. The sequence continues at coordinate 35,097,118 of NC_089596.1, forward strand.
GTAGGAGTCTAAATTGTCACATGAGGTTGCTGGCAGACCAGTACTCGGTGGCCTCCCGACCTATCTTGCATTTAGTTCTAGCTCTAACCATGTAATTTGTATGATCATCTCTTGTTCTTTGCAAGTCTATATTAGAACATGCCAGCTCCATGTAGGAACATTCTTTTATTCTTTGTTTTCCTTTTATCCTTGAGGTTGGCTCAGATGTGTGTCCACTATCCCTAAAATACCGTTTTAACCCTGTCATGAATTATGGTCCACTATGCAAGTATGTAATCTTGTTCATGCTCATGCTAGACTCTTACACCATGCCCTCCTTTGGAAAAATATAAATAATGATACCCTGAATACTTTCAGGTGAAATGCTACAATGATAGATCCTAGCACTTGTAGATATTTTCTGTAATCGCTAAAGAACTATCGTAGTTGGTGTTTCTTGGCGGCATCGCTAAGGTTAACTCAATCTTAGTGATGGTGCTAAGAAATGCCAACAAGCATTTCTAGCGCCATTGCCGGTGATGTTCTTAAAACCTCCACACTTGGTGATTGCACTAAGAAATGCCAACACTCATGTCCTTGGGATTTCATTCAACCCTAATCTTCGGTCGTATGGCTACTAGGTAATAATTCTTTAGGGTCATAATAGTATGTGCCTTTGCGATCTATGATCTCATCCATAAGAAATTCTAACAATGCCTCTTGAATTGCTTTGATCTGGTCATATCGAAGAACCTTTTGCTTCCTCCATTCAATCTTCAATTTGAATTGTTGGTATTTTTAACGTAAACAAAAATAATCCACAAGGGCATGGAATTACCATTGTAGCATTTCACTCGAAAGTAGTCAGGGTATCCTATTTCCATAGGGAATGGAGGTACTCTTCTAGCTAGTTCATCCAAGGACAACACATGGGTAGAGTTGATAGAGGTTGAGATGGATTCTAAGGTTTTAGGGTCTAAGGATAGATATACTCTACTTCTACTTACTTGCTTCAGGCACCAGTGAATACTTGGTCTACCAAGAATTGCCGGCATGTAGCTCTACGAAGAACCCAGATGTGGGGGATTACAAGGGACAGACAGGGCTGTCACCACCTACCGCCTACCCCTTAACCATGGGGAACGAGGCAAATGAAGGTAGCCTCTAGCCTAGACACCATGTCTATGCTATCGACTACTACTCTAGCGCACTAGTAAGGGTTATCCATCTTTATTAGGGCCCTTCTACTAGAGCATCCACCATGGGGATGGATGACGAACCCACAAACAAATAAAGATAAAGCTTAACTAAATTGGAGACTTCATACCATAAGAATCATGAACACTCACTTAACGGGAGAATGAGTTGAAGTAAAGATGGTCGTCGAGATACAAGTTGGGGAGACACCGACAAGTTCGATGCTTCCCCGAGCTCTCCCTCACATCTCTCCCTTAGAACTCTAGCTAGCTACTAGGGCCTAAGCCCTTTGGAGTGATGCTCTAACTTAAGTGAGGTGTGCTCTTCTACCTTGATGTGTTGTTGTGAATGAGAGGGAGTGAGGGGGCATTTATAGGTTGAGAGGAGGAATGGGGGCCACTGAATGTGCCATGTCAGCGATCTGTGTGCCTCTCCACCATAGCCCTTGGATCAAACCATCATAGGATGGATGGTGAAGATGGAGTGGAGTTGTGCTTCCTTGCATGCCTTCCTATCTTGAGCAAACCGCCATCTTCCAGATGAATCCTTCATGAATACCCATGCAATCGACGTTGGTGAGGTGGTGGAAACCAACCGACCAAAGTTTGGGCTGAACGGAGCCTGTAGGGGGTCGGGCACCCCCATGGGTCGATCAACCCCTAGAGAAGTCATCCTGGCCCAAGTTTTATCTGGTGGGCCTCTAGGGATTTGTGGGCCATGCCTATAAAGTTTCACGCCATGTGGAGATCATTTTGTTTGTGTTTGGGCCCTTTTTCTCCATATGCTTGGCCCTAATTTGGCCTGGTAGTAGGCCTCCCCCCTTGGGCTCTTTTGCTTTGCGCAATATGGTGTCACACTTTGTTTCTTTGTGCATTTTGAATGTGTTTTCCATGTATTCCGTAAATGCCCTCTTGCAAATGGTCAAACACCAAAATTTGTGGAGATTGTTAGTTCTAAAGCCCTATTTCTAAGTTTAGTGCATGTATGCTAGGATTTCATGCAAGTGTTGGCGGTTAAATATGTGAGTTATGTACCACTAACAAACTCCCCCACACTTACCCCTTTGTTCGTCCTCAAGCAAAGCTTAGAGATAAAAGTAATCATGAGCATAACATCCTAAGATATATGGCTTACATAAAAGTTATTCCATCACATTCTTTATACCAGTGGGATTTGTGGCATTAGCTAACATGTTTCCTTGGGTTGTTGAAAAGTGGAACAGTCCTCAAAACAAAGTCATCTTCCCAATTTCTCATCTTAGCAACTTGGAGTTTTTGGGATTTTTTAAAGAAAAAGCATAGTTCACTTTATACTCCTCAAATGGTAATCTCAAATCTCTTAATGGTGTATAAATCCTTACCAAGGCATAGTAATGTTTTGCCTTCTTTTGTTTTCTTCTATCTCTAAAAAGGTTTATGTGGGGCTTTAGGTAGGGATAAACAATATAGAATACTTGTATTGCATATGTTGTAAAGTCAAATCGAGGATCCAAGGAGAGAAGTGCCATACTCTTGGACCAAGATGTGCATGTGTGTGGAAAAAGGTAAACTAAAACTATACCCCTTTTGTAGATATGATCTCTCTCTAGTTTTTATTTTGAAATCATGGCTCTTGCTCTTTCTCTTTCTCTCTTTTTTTCAATACATGAGCCTTCATGTGCTCATCATTTTTTCAATACTTTGGGACCTTCATGTGTCCCATTTTTTTTTCTTTTTGTACTTTTTTTGCATAGCCCATGTCTCTTTTTCTAAACCATATTTTTAGAGAGATATTTTATCTTTCTAGAGCACAGAGTATTTTCCTAACAAGCATATTTTTTTATTCTACTCCTAGTGTAGGAGCAGAATTTTTGGTGGATCTAAATGAAAGCATGTTTGTGCGTACTCCCGGTGTAGGAGCAGCATGTGTATGTGAAGTGTACATGATCTTGATCTTAGGAGAATGATAAATCTCTCAACAGGGGTCAACAGGACTTGACCAAACTCAACACAATAACAAGCAGCATATGTGGAAGGCTTGAAACTTGCAAGATATCATTTTTGGTTTTGGTAGGAATTGCTCACCAATTGAGGAGTATGTGATGCTATGGTTTTATAGCGTTTTTATCAAAACAAATTCTCCAAGTAAGAAATGGTAGGATTTCTAAGTCAGAACTCTATCACACTTCACAACAACTTAGTCAACATGGTTGTCCTATTACAATTTTCCCACAAGCATAATTGTACGTATATGGAATAAACTTTATGTAAGCTTTTATCTCAAAATGTTATGAACATGTCACCTTTCAAAATTTATTTTGAATGAAGTATGGTTTGTCAAATTGCATAGGGGTATTGAGTTTAATTTTAGTGATCAGAATTATGTTTCTTTTAAACTCAAAATTGTAGGGAGTTGACGGTAGTGTTGCACAAACCATCGTTGAAGATGAAGGAGCTACGGGGAGTCAGAGATGGTTTGGCTAAAGAAGAGATTCAACCAATCCTCTCTAGGGCCATCTGTCCTTCTGCATATTGTATTGTCCATTGTTTTGTGCAACGTGTTGGTGGGAGATCTCGAATGTGTGTTTGTCATGCTTGAGAGATCTCCCGCACACTTATTGTTGCACCTGCTTTTTATTTAACAAAGAAAAAGAAATAGAAACAGACAAGAGTTGTACGAGTTGAAACACTAGGGAGACTTAATTTTATTATAATTATTATTACTTTTGTTTTTTGTTATTTATTATTAATATTATTACTTGTTATAACAATTTTTTTATTTTATGTGCTCACCCAACTTTTTATTCTTTTAGCATAACTCAAACCAGGCTAAAGTGAAGTTCGCAAATTAACCATAGCCTTGATTCATCTCCATTTTAGATTACTTCCATTGTTTATGAAAGTAATACTCAAAAGTTCATTAATCAAGATTCAACACCATGTCAAATTTTGATTAAAAAAGGCTATTTTAACCTAAGCACCATGCTTAATTTAAAAAGCCTATGGATGTACTCATGAATACACCTAAACCAGAACATACTACATAAACAAAGGAAACATGAATTTGAATGATTGTATTCTTATGGAGACAAAAAATGATTTAAAGGAATTGGTGAACACTTTTTTTATAATAATCAAATTTAATTATTTTTTTATATATATAGCAAGGTAGGGATCACATCATCACTTCTTTTTTTAATGAAGATGATCTTTGGTGTGTATGGAACTAGGGACTCTCACCATTCTCCCCCACACTTGGACTTTTGTGTGAAAGTCAAGTGTGTAGGATCAGGGTCTCCTTTTTGAGCATGTTTCATCACCAAAGATGTAGCTCCCATGTTTTTAGGCATCATATGTCCCTGTTCTTCTTGATCTTAACCTGAAAGGGTTAACACATAAGAATACCCAAAGGTGCATACTAACTTGAAAACATGTTCTTGCTTTTATTGCAAAGAAAGTCATTTTTATGATAATCCAGGGTATCTCTCAGCAGTGCTTTGTTTATGGTCATAAACTTGACCTTGGGAACTCATCTTGTAGCTGATAATGGTGGTTTAGTTCCCCTCTTTACCACCAAACATTGAGTGTTAAAGTTCAAGCTACAAGGTTAGTTTCACATTGCTTCCATGAGATTTGTAATATTTATGGTAAACAAAAGCATCCACAACCATCCTCCTAAAGAGTTTATGAATGAAGATTAGAAGGAGGTTGGGATCCTCATAGGAGCATGTGCCACTAAGCAAGATGTCCATGGCACATGAGTTTTCATTTCTAAGGGATTTAGAGTGTAGGATTAACATTGGATTTTGACCATTATCGACAACATCGTTTGGTTGGCTAGAGGGACATGGCTTGGGTTTGAGCGAGGGTGATGGTGAAACGAATGGGGTTACAAACTTCACCTCCTCAAATGGGTCATTGTTGGGATGATGCTCCGCCATTGGGATATCTAAGTGAGTGGCAGAAATAGTTTTCCCAAATTCTTCACTAAGGCTCCAATGCGAAGGTTTTTCTTGGATAAGATTTTCAAGAGGGTGGCCTATGAGAAGCTCAAATTCAAGGATGGCATAGATATGGAATTCTAGGTGAACCTCATTTCATCTATTATGATTCGCACATCCCTGGCGATCCCCCAACAGTAAAAAAATAGTCCCAAAGGACTTCTGAAGAGTTTATTGGTTGGGACTAGTGGCATGTTACCCAAAAGGTTTTTCGCTATGAATTCTGACATAATACTAGTCCCGACTATGGGGTTATGTAGGGCTTCTATGTTTGTTCCCCTTAATGAACAAGGGATGGTCGTGGAAGGTGAAAGAATCTGAATCACTTTAGAAGAACGTTTTAGTTCCAACAACCATTCCTTCGATGGTTTTACTTTATGGGAAACTTCCTTAGAAGGATGTGTAAACTTTTTGTGCCCAAAGTGTTTCGAGGTGTTGCCATAATCCTCGAATTCGATAGGGAACTCCAAAGGATGAATCACTCTTTCCTTCGGTGTTCGTGGTTTAGGTGAGGGCTCATGAGTTGAATCTAAGGATTCTTCATGCTTGGATTTGACTAATGAGGACTCCTCAACACTCGACATAACTTTTGCCTAGAGGGGTTTGGTTCTTATGATGGAAGTGCGTCTATTTATGAAGTTTCTAAGGAATTTTACTTATTCCATCATGAGTTTGTGTGTGAAACGACCTCCAGCAATCATGTCTAGGAATAGGTCGGCATGTGTGTCGATACCCAAACAAAAGAGTCACAACAATATGCTATCAGGTAAAGACAAGTCTAGACCGGTGTGTATTAATGTTGAAAACCTGGTCTAGGCTGCACCTATAGTCTCCTCATGCTGCTCAAAGCCTAGGATTGCCCTTAGTAGAGAGTCAATATGGGACATAGCTAAGAATGCAAGGTGAAACTTGTCTTTAAGTTCATCCTAGTCCCCGTGAGAGAGAAGGGAAACAATTTCCACTTTAAAGTTTCCTATGTCATGCCTGAGATGCTCAGGCATGAACACATCTCCTAGAACTCATGCAGGTGATGACAGGGGTTTTCATTATAGTGCCCTGAGAAGGTTTGTGCCTAAACCATGGCTATTAAGCCAGGGCAGAGTTCATAGCCGAATGAAAAGTTTGGTTTTGGTGGTGGCTCAGAGAACTTGTCCTTAGAAGTGGATCGGTATTGGATAGGAGTGGTTTTCATGGTGAAAATAATTTTTGTGTTTTTTATAAAAAGAAAAGATACAAATACAAGGATGAACTAGGTTCGAAGAAAATACGACAACCATTCCCCGGTAACGGCGCTAGAAATGCTTGTTGGTATTTCTTAATGCAAACAGAAATAATCCGCAAGCACATGGAGTTACCATTGTAGCATTTCACCTAGAAGTATTCAGGGTATCGTATTTCCACAGGGAACGGAGGTACTCTTATAGCTAGTTCGTCCAAGGACAACACAAGGGTAGAGTTGATAGATGTTGAGATGGATTCTAAGGTTCTAGGGTCTAAGGATAGATAAACTCTACTTCTACTTGCTTGCTTCAGGCACTAGTGAATACTTGGTCTGCTAAGAATTGCCGGCCTATAGCTCTACATCGAACCTGGATGTGGGGGATTACAAGGGACGGATAGGGCTGTCACCATTTGCCGCCTACCCCTCAACTGTGGGGAACAAGGCAAACAAAGGTATCCTCTAGCCTAGACACCATGTCTACGCTATCGACTACTAGTCTAGCGCACTAGTAAGGGTTATCCGTCTTTATCAGGGCCCTTCTACTAGAGCATCCACCATGGGGACGGACGGCAAACCAACAAACAAATAAAGATAAAGCTTAACTAAACAAGTGACTTTATACCATAAGAATCACGAACACTCAGTTAGTGGGAGAACCCATTGAAGTAAAGATGCTCGTCGAGGTACAAGTTGGGGAGACACCGACAAGTCCGGTGCTTCCCCGAGCTCTCCCTCACATTTCTCCCTTACAACACTAGCTAGCTACTAGGGCCTAAGCCCTTTGGAGTGATGCTCTAACTCAAGTGAGGTGTGCTCTTCTTCCTTGATGTGTTGTTGTGAGTGAGAGGGAGTGAGGGGGTATTTATAGGTTGAGAGGAGGCAGTGGCGGACCTAGGATTTTACCATAGGGTATGCTACGCAAAAAAACTTACACATTCGGTAAAACCATATTTGAATTCGCTAAAACCACATGCATTAAATAAGATGATAAGCCTTAAATTCGAAGATTAGTAAGCTAGAAACGACGATAAATAGCTTAAATAATGAAATACAAATAGTTTAGTGACCAAAACAAACCTTCCATTGTTTCATAAAAGTGACTAAATATTTAGGAACACATTATATGTTTATGCCGAATATGAGATGACAATAGCCCAATTCTTGAAAAAATGTTACTATCTATGATATTAGAGGAGCCGGTTTACTTTAGTGACCAAAACAAAACTTAAATTGTTTTATAAAAGAAAATATTTGCTTTTGTTGTTTAGTTTAGTTACCAAAACACAACTTCTATATTAGCATGTGTGACCCACCTATATGTTTTCTAGACGCACGTTATATTGCAAGTGGGGTCCACATTTTTTATGTAATCTAAATTGGAAAAAGGCCATGTAAGCACCCTCTTCAGTGCACATCATGCGCCATTGAGAAGTACCATAGGTAATTTGTATAGAATAAAAAACATTGGTAGAAAACAAAAGATAACTATAGAACAAGTGACATAGTCAATTTGTAGAGGATAAAAAAATAGAACTATTAAAAATTTGTATAGAAAAAACAGCGGTAGGAAAATAAAATATATAGCACAAGTGCCGTAGTTAATTTGTGGAGGATAAAAATATAGAAAAATTAAAATTAAGTTGTAGCTCGGTAGTATACACACACGACTTAGAAAGCAAGAAATAACTGTAAATCAATTGAGAAAATAGAAAAATAAAAATTAATAAAGGACTTAGAAAACAAGAGAATAATAATTGTAGATCATGAATGATTGAGAAAACAAGAAAACTAAAATTAAAACAGTACACAGGAGTCGACCTAGCAACCTTTTGGTTTGGACCCAAAGTGCACACCAGCTGGACTACAAGCTTGTTTTTATCTTAAAGTGAATGAAACTATTATATATAAGCATGTTGATTTATATAGTATAAAATAGACATTGTCTCCACAGGGTATGCCATGGCCCACTTGGCATACCCTGTGGGTCTACCCCTGAGAGGAGGAAAGGGGGCCACTCAATGTCCCATGTTAGCGATCTATGTGCCTCTCCACCATAGCCCTTGGATCAAACCATCATAGGATGGATGGTGGAGATGGAGTGAGTTGTGCTTCCTTGCATGCCTTCTTATCTTGAGCAAACTGCCATCTTCTAGACGAATCTTGCGCGAATACCCTTGCAACCGATGTTGGTGAGGCGGTGGGAACCAACCGACCAAAGTTCGGGTTGAACGGAGCCTATAGGGCGTCGGGCACCCCCATGGGTTGGTCGCCCCCTAGAGACATCGTCCTAGCTCAAGTTTTGTCTGGTGGGCCTCTCGGGATGTGTAGGCCATGCCTATAAAGTTTCACGCCATTTGGAGATCGTTTGATTTGTGTTTGGGCTTTTTTTTCTCCATATGCTTGGCCCTGATTTGGCCTGGTAGTAGGCCTTCCCCCCTTGGGCACTATTGCTTTGTGCAATATGGTGTCACACTTTGTTTCTTTGCACATTTTGAATGTGTTTTCCATGTATTCCATAAATGCCCTCTTGCAAATGGTCAAACACCAAAACTTGTGGAGATTGTTAGTTCTAAAGCCCTATTTCTAAGTTTAGTACCTGTATGCTAGGATTTCATGCAAGTGTTGGTGGTTAAATATGTGAGTTAAGTATCGCCAACACGAATGAAAGGAAAAGTATGAATATATATATATATATATATATATATATATATATATATATATATATATATATATATATATATATATATATATATATATATATATCAACACAACGGTAATAAATAAATTGTGTATATTTTTATGTACTTTGAGGATCTCTTCACTTGTTCTCCTTGAGTACTCCATGAGCAACTCGCAGATGTTGTATCCACATAAGTTGTTCCCCAATCCCTGCTGTAGACACCACTTTACGAGAAAAAGATTCATCATCAACCAATGAAACATGGTAATACTGAATTGAACTAAATAAATATGCGGTGACCTAGCTAGTACATACTGGGTATTGGACTACATTCAAAGGTAGTTTCCATTGACCATAATGGTGTTTCTCGGTGAACCTTTTCCAAGCACGGCCCGACAAAATAAATAAATGGAGTCATATCAATAAAATGGCATAAGAGTATATAGTGTGCTAGACTAAAATTACCACTAGAGAATATTTATCATTTCTTGGTAATCTTCTCGGGGTTTTGTCACTGAGTCAAAGATCTTTACAATACTCTTGGGCACATCGATTACCAGCAGTATCTAGTGATAGCTACATGTTTATACGCAGGCATAACTCTTTAACTAAAGTCAACATGGAGTAAGCAAAAAAAAAATGGGCACAAGACATTAATGCTCACTTGAAGTTGTAAGGGAAGAGTATCTGTGTCTTGTCATGTTGGTTATCTAAGAACATAAACAGATTATTCTGCACTTGAGGTCGCCATCAATCATATGAAGTAACCGTGTCCTTGAATGTGCGATTCGGATCCATGAAACCAACATCAGTTAACCCTTTTTTCTTTAGTTTCAACATTTCATATCTACATTTATATAGTACAAAAGAATATATATAGTGTGGGGTTAACTATATATAGACAATGAACTAACAAACATGCAAGTTACTTCAATTGCAGAAAGAATCACTTACAGACACCAGCAGTTGAGGAGAGATTTGTCGACAGCGTCCCGGTTTAATAGTTGGTGTAATTCATTAAACTTAATATGTAAAATGTCATAGCCATTGAAGTACTGCTCTATTCTAATTCTGACAATAAGCCATGCCTCTATGTTGTCACACGCTCTTAAGTACCACTTGTTTAACAAGAACATTTGTGTACCTAGTGATGATGAGGACTTTGGATTGACAAGACTCCTGCCATACTCATAGGTCTGGTTAATATCAAAGTTGGTTGTTTGTATCGATCATCCCCCAATGAGTTGTTAAGGTGTGAGACCTATTGTGTCCATGAAGTCTTGGAGTGCCTCCCTATTGATTGGACCGCCTTGTGCATTTGTACAATCATCCTAAACAACTAGCGGGTCGATAGATTGCTTAGATTGCTGCCCAAGTTGTGCAACATCTTTCCCTCTCTTTGCTTTTAACGTCGCCTTATATTACTTGTCAAGAGAGCATTCATACTCCGATAATGGCGGGGGCTTACGTGGCTCATGCCGCTTTTCTGCACTTTAATGACTTTTTTCCTTAGTTCTTGTTGAGCTATGCAGTGCGGCTTTGGTGGGTTTTTCTAAAGTTCCAACCTCCTTGCTCTTGATTCTTCAAAACTTTTCCACCAGTTATTCAAATTTTTTTGTGATGCTACTTTTGATTCCTCTTTAGACTTCTCATAAGGCAGCTTCTCTGAAGGGGGCTTTGTTTTATGATGGCTAGCTTTCTTCTTCACTGTGGACTTCACTAGGGGCGGGGGCCTCTTCTAGCTCTGTGGTGTGGGAGGTGGAGGAGGGGGAGACCGCCTTGGAGGAGATGGAGATGGAGATGTAGCTGTGCCATGGAACACATCATCATCGTCTAGAGCATCATCATCATCTAGAGCACTCTGATGATCATCATGGGATAGAAGAACTAGACTTAGGTTGGGAGACATGTGAGCACAAAAATGATTGGGAGTAAATGGTTATTATGCGAGAATCCAATAATTGAGAATGATTAATTATTGAAAAACTGTTTCATTCCCTTTCATCCGCACCTGTCATGAGGAAGTTGAGGAGGCGATAGTACCCTAGCTGCTGCATCAGGAATAATGATGTAGCACTTGCGCCATAAAATGAATGAATGCTCTACTTGTCCTAGGGTGTTCTCCCCATCACCTCTAGGAAAGTCAAGAGGCACTTCCCTATAGTCTTTGATAACTCTATCCACCGAGATGCTATAATAGCCAGGTGGAATTGGATTCCCATGGCTTCTTGGTGTCTTATTAGGGACCATAGGAGAAACAATATCATGCACCACCAAGACTATGGCATTGATATTCCCCAGGGGAATGTGTAGCTCACATGGCATCAAAGGCACGATGATGTCATCCATGGGGAAGTGCTGCAATGCGTCATCTTGATTTGGGAGCTCAGTGGAAGCACAACTACTTCTTAGCTGAGGGGGGGCTAACATTGACTCCGTGCTCTAATGTTGACTACCTCTAGCACAACTATAGTGCCACTTGCTGTTTGATTTCCTCTTGCATTCTCGCGTCCATGTTTAGTTCTTGCTCCCACGATTGAAGCACTGCCTCCTCTAACCTACGGATCCACTCTGCCTCCTCATCCTTCCTTCGCTGGTGGCTTCCATAGGTAGTGGCATCCTCAGGGAAGCCATGTTGCCATGAAATTAACCATTTGCCTCGTGCTCGCCTAGGGTGTTTAGGAGTTTAGAGGGCATATATCAGCTTATCCTTCTCTCAATTGGGCACAAAGGCACCACTGATAGAAGCATTTACAGTATCGAAAAGTCTTCGTTCTGCTATTTCAATTTCCCCACTAACAACTGGCTCCTTGGTCTCTAGGTCCAGTGATCACCCATGCGTGAAAACCAATTCTTGGAGCGTTCGCGTCATTAAATTGAAAATGGATGGATCCCTTTGGCTAGCAGGTCTGCTTCCATTCTTTGCCACTTTGGAATGGCACTCCTGTAGCCACCTGATCCTATTTTATGATGGTATACTTTCAGTCATGCATTCTATTGGTTCCTACTTACCCGTTCCTCACCCTCTTCTGAGGTCTTGTACCTCGCAAATTTTGGCCAGTCATCCCTCAATTTTTTGTACGGACTATTTTCACTGAATTCTAGAATTAGATTCTTCTTGACAAATTCATTGTACAACTTCTTCTAGGTCTGGAATTGTGTGGCCATCTTCTTGAGAGCCCAACTTTTAACTAGTTTTTTAAATCTTCTACTGTGGTAGATTAAAATATGCTGTGATTGAATCCTAAAGAAGGTCCTTGTCTCGCTTAGGGACAAAACTGATCGGAGGATGATCCTTCTTCTTTTTCCATTCACGGACGCTGATCAGGACCCTATCCTTAACAAGAACCCCATAGTGGTTTACAAACTTCTTTGCATTTTTTTGGTAGGAGGAGTTCACCGGTATTAGGACTGACTTCTATGATTATGTAGTGGCCCTCCAACGGTTTTGTCGGGCCTCATACACTTTTACTACTTTTCGTCGATGTCGTCGATCTAGAGGGCTACGTACATAGAAACACAAAGTTTTAGTAATACATATATATATATATATATGAATTATTGGAACTATGTTTAATTTCATATATATAAGAGATGCAAGATTAGTAACAAATATACCTCGCTAGCATTTTCTTGCACAAGATTTTCTTGCTCATCTTCAAAATTCAGTAAGTATTGAGATCCCTTCATCAAACTCTGGGTCGGCCTCATTCTGGTTGGGGCCATATTGATTGCCGGCATTGCCTGGTCATAGTCATCTTGTGGCTGGGCCATCTTAATTACCACAACTATATATAAATGAAAACCATACACTAGTCATGCATATGCAAATGTAGTGAGTCAGTGGCTTAAACTTAAATAACTATATATAGACTTTAGGGGTTATTATTTATGCCAAGCTCGATCTAGTTAGGGTTTGTGCCTTGGTTAGGGTTTAGAGTGGATTCATGTCACACTAATTATGAAGATTCAAATTCAAATATATATAACTATAGAACTCTGGGTTATTATTTATGCCTTCGTTAGGGTTTGGAGCGGAGCTCGGGATATTAGGATATAAATCAACATTGGTGTATATAAATATATGAAAATTCATGCCACACTAATGTCAATATATCAAAATTCAGATATCTATATATATACCATAAAATTCATAACACTAATAAAATCAATCCTTTTAACTATGAAGATTTAAATATATTTCTTCAATATTATTTTCTACAACTATATTGTTTAATTTGCTACAATTTTTCTATATATATTATAGCATGCTACAATATTTCTATCTATTTTTTCTATGCTGAAAAAATAATATGCACATCACACACACACACTTACTCACTCACTTACTCTCATCATACACACAGTTTACTGATCATCACTCACACACATGTACAATATGATCATCATTATATCAAACACACATATACACTATATACTCACCCACTCCAGCGAGGACGAGGAAGGAGAGGATGCCGACATACGACACGCACGGATGACGGTGGCGAGGCCGGCACAGGGTGACACGAGTATGTGCTAGATCATTAGAGAGATGATGTGCTCCAGCAAGGGGGACAACGAGCATGTGGTGAGGCGCACATGTGCGTGGAGCTAGGGACGAAGAGCGTGCATGTGACAAGGCGGTGATGGCACTACTAACTTCTGACCCTTATACCACACTTTTTTGTCGCAACGGCATGGTTTCGTTGCAACAAGCGTTGTTATCACAATGATTTTCACTTTTGGTTGCGATAGATTGGTTTTTTGCCATGAAGATTATTTTGTGGCCATAAGTGTGGAGATCATTGCAAAAAGTAAGTGTTATCGCAACAAATTATTGAACGGTTGCAATAAGTGATTAATGTTGCCACAATTTCATTTGCGTTGCGGGCAAGTTTATTTTCATTGCAATACTAAGGTGATATTGCAACTCTTTATTTTATGGTTGCAATAGCCCATCTATATCGCCACGAATATGTTCCGTTGTATATAATAGTCGCTTGCGTTGCAAAAAATTGGTACATATAGCAACGAAAAAAATAGTTCGTTGCAATCACTAAGGTTGCAACGATTATGGTTTCGTTGTATGTAGCAGTTTCGTTCATTGCAAAAAGGTTATAATATAGCAACGAAAAATTACATTGTTGCAATACCTAAGCCTTTCCACTTTAATGGTTGCATAATTTTTTTTTAAAAAAAATGACAACAATATGGGTTTCGAACCTGAGACCTCTTGGTCTTGAAAGTAAGCTCCTACCACTAGGCTACATCTATGTTTGTGTTAGTAATATCGAAAGTACCCTATATTAATTAATGTTGACCAGTTATATTGGAAAAAGGATCTAATCTAATTTTACATATCACGTAGAGGTTGCGGCCTGTAGCTCCTGTCGTGGCTCCTTCTCTCCCACGGCCTCTCTTCTTCCCCCACGCGTTGTCTCCTTGCGAAGAACGTGGTGGAGCCCCCCCTGATCCCTACAGCCAGCACCAGCAGCTAGCATGGTCAAGGCCTCCCTGAAGCCTTTATCGTCGCGGCGCCCCTTCCCTACGGCCGTAGTCGTCACGGCCCTTGAATTCCCTACAGCGACTACGGCATATTGGTGCCCTAGTTCCTTCCTGATCATCGACGAGATAAGGAGAGCGAGCACCGTCTAGTCCTTCCTCGGCATGCGAGAGGGGATGGAGCGTTGAACTAGTTTCACCTCGCACCCTTCATCATCCACGAGAGAGACGATCAGCGGCCGGCCAGCGATCATTGACGTGAAAAAGAGAATCACGTATGCTTGCATGATATTTCGTTGTATGTAATTGTTGCATGCGTTGCAGAAAAGTTGTACATATAGCAACAAAAACATAAAACGTTGCAATCGCCAAGGTTGTTCTGGATGACAATGCTTAGCAAAAATATAAGAAAAAAGAATTGTATCCAGGCTTCAAACCATTAACCTCGCACTCTAGAGGAAAGTTACTTACGACTAGTGTATACTTATGTACTTGTCATTGGTAGCCTTAAAACTTTATGCAAACTAGTGGACATGCACGTGCGGCACGCAAGTATTTATAGTTGTGATGTGGTAGAAGGAAAATATAAAATTTGATCAAACTTAAAAATTAGTAAACTTAATATTGTTCTAATATCCCAATCATATTCTTTTGGCAGTAGGTGGACAAGGTTTCAGTGGGAGGCTCATAATCAAGCGAGGACATAGCCGAGGAGATGACATGTTGGGCTGCTAGGAATTTCTCAAGTGCTGCATAGATGTTAGGAAGTTTGTAAAAAGTTGTCAAATAATGAGTTAATTGTACACTTGTTTATGATTTTAGCTACTATTTCATGGGTTTGGCAACATATTGAATGATTAATTATAATTAATATATGTGGGTGCAATTGCTTTTGATATGGTTTATTGATTTGCAATGATGATTTATTAAACCAAAATTAAATGTTACTAGCGTTGCAATAAAAGCTATACCTACGAGCCGTGATGCGTGGCAATATGTTGTATGGCAACAGACTTATTTACATTGCAAATAATACTATTGCCACGACATGACTATTGTTGAAATAACAATTAATCTTCCTCAACGAATAAAATTGCGTGGCAAATTCTACTGTTGCAACGGCACCGAGGTCATGGCAATAATGAACGGTATATCACAACGAATAAAATTGCGTGGCAAATGATACTGTTGCAACGGCAACGCAGCCGTGGCAATAATGAATGGTATCTCGCAACGGATAAATTTGCGTGGCAAATGATACTATTGCCATGCCAAGACAAGCGTGGCAATAATGTATACTCTCTCGCAACGATTACATTTGCGTGACAAATGATTTACTTGCCACGGCACAACGGTCGTGGCAACAACACCTAGCGTGGCAACAAAAATCTATTGCCACGCTATCACTCGTTGTATTTACCACCTCTCACTACGAAGACGAACGTGGCAAGTGCTCGTATTGCCACGCCAATGAATGTTGCGATAACGTCCTATTGCAATGCTTGGCAACATTGCAAGAAAAGCTAACTCTTGCAACGCCAAACTAGCAACGGTTGCAAGTTCTTATTGCAACATGACTTTTTGCAACCATTGCCAATGAATGCAATTTCGTGGTATGAACTACCTTTTGCAACAAAATTGGGCCTATTGCAATGTTTTCTCGTCGTTGCGCAAGGGTTAGAAGTTTGTAGTGTGGAGGTGATGACGAGGACGAGGCGCTCCAGTGAGGACGAGGGACGAGCGGCGAGGCGCGCGCACAGGCTTCCGGCTGGCAGGAGAGATGAGTCGTGCCCATGCATGAGGAGCCAGGGACGAAGTGCGCGCATGATGAGGTGGTGCTAGAGACAGGCGTGAGGATCGACGACGATGGCGAGGACGACAACGACGACAATGGCGGATCCAGACCAGGTCTATGCAAGGGTGAGGATGAAGGTGGTAGATCTGGATCTGGGCACCGTGCATGGACGAGAGAGGCATGAGCCAGGCCATCAGTAGATACGGCGAGAGAGGTGTGTGCGCATGGATGCAGTGCTAGAGGCGATGAGGAGCAGCGATGGCACGGTGGCTCTCGGGTGAAGAACGAGATGATGGAGGGGGAGAAGAGAGGAGGCAGTATATAGGGGGGACCTTTAGTCCCATGTGAAGCCACGTCCCGAGACTAAAGTTCCCTTAGTCCTAGGTGATGGTTAGAACCGGGACTAAAGGTCTGACCTTTAGTCCTAGGTGCAGCCATGGCCCGGGAGTAAAGGAGATTTTGGCGGGCCACGAAAATGTAGCCCATCTTTAATCCTGGGTGGTTGATCCACCCAGGAGTAAAGGTGGGTTGCAGTTTGGCTTCCCCCTAGTTTTAAGAAGTTTTTTCTTTTTATATATATTTCTTTTATATAAATATGCAGAAAGTTGTGAATTGCCTAGTAAATAAAATATTAGCCAAAAAATTACAAAAAAATTCCTGGACTTGGTTTTGCATTGTTGTACACAAGAAAAATCTGTAACCTAAACTCTTGTTTTACCATATAAATATTTAGCATAGTGTAAATAATAATCACAATTTCCACCATGCAAAAATGTACTCCTTAAATTAAATCATTAAAACTATTGCTTTTTGATTGACAATTAGTTTTCACATCCTATTAACGTTGATCATTTGGTTTTTCATCACACATTCTTCATAGGAAATCCATCATCAAGCAGAAAATTCATTTAAACCATAGAAAAATATGAAAACACAATAGAAAAAATCTAAAGTCACGATTATTACATAATAGGTCTAATACATCACCATATCAAGCGGGAACAACAATGAACTTCTTCTTGATGTATGTCCCTTGGTTATGATCACACCGTAACCACGGAGTGTCCTTATTATTTAGCAGGATGCTTGGGTCAATGTTTACTATGAAGGGTAGAAATCCATCATTCTTTTCATAATCTTCTGACATGTCAGACCTGCCCTCGATTCCCATGATGTTTCCTTTTCCTAAAAGAACTATGTGGCGCTTTGGCTCATTGTCTGAGTCGTTGTCGTTGTTTTCCCCTTTCTTTGGTTTGGTAGACATGTCCTTCACATAGAACACCTGATTCACATCCTTGGCTAAGATGAATGGTTCATCTCTATACCCAAGATTATTGAGGTCCACTGTTGTCATTTCATACTGATGGTCCACTGTTATCCCACCTCCGATCACCTTCACCCAATGGCACCAAAACAAAGGGACCTTAAAATAAGGTCCATAGTCTAGTTCCCATATCTTCTCTATGCGGCCATAATATGTTTCCTTATTCCCATTTGGGTCTATGGCATCTATGCAGACACCACTTTTTTGGTTGGTGCTCCTTTTATCTTGGGCTATCATGTGAAATGTATTGCCATTTATCTCGTACCCTTTGAATGTCAGGATAGGCCAAGATGGTTCTGTAGACAACAAGTATAGTTGCTCATCTAGACTCTCATCACCCTGACATCATTTTCACAACCAACCGCCGAAAGTTTCCATGTGCTGACATGTAATCTAGGCTTCAGTCCTCCTTAGGAATTCAGATTATATAATGTCTTTGTGTACCTCGATGTACGGATCCACCATGGAGGAGTTTTGCAGAACTATGTAGTGTGCTTTACAGAAATAATCGCCCTCCTTGCCAATATGTGGTTTCTTCCCTAGTGTTCCCTTTCCACTTAGTATCCCCTCATGCCATGATTTAGGAACACCAATCGGGTCAAGGTCAGGAATAAAATCAATGCAGAACTCAATGACCTCCTCTGCTCCATAGCTCTTGGCGATTCTTCCTTCTAGCCGAGCACAGTTGTGAACATATTTCTTTAGGACTCCCATGAACCTCTCAAAGGGGAACATGTTGTGTAGGAACAAAGGACCGAGAATACTAATCTCTTTGTTCAAGTGAACTAGGAGGGCATCATAATATTAAAGAAGGATGGTGGGAACACCAACTCAAAGCTGACAAGACATTAGACCATGTCATTCTGTAGCTTTGCTAGATGTGCTGGATTGATTGCCTTCTAAAAATTGCATTGAGGAATGCACATACTTTCATGGTGGCTAATCATACATTTAGAGGTAGAATCCCTCTCAACGCAACCGAAAGCAATTGCATCATAAGCACATGGCAGTCATGAGACTTTAAGTTTGGGAATTTCTTCTCTACCACATTTGTTATCCCCTTTACATTCGAGGAGAAGCCAGATGAGACCTTGATGCTGTTTAGACATTCAAACATGCTTTCCTTCTCTTCTTTGCTAAGAGTGTAGTTGGCAGCACTTAAGTACTGGTGTCCATCATCTACCTTCTCTAGATGTAGGTTCTCTCATTCTTTCATACACTCTAGGTGTTGTCTTGCTTCTAGTGTGTCTTAACCTTCCCATACACACCCATGAAGCCTAGCAGGTTCACACAAAGATTCTTTGTTAGGTGCATAACGTTAATCGCACTATGGACCTCTAAGACTTGCCAGTAGGGTAGCTCCCAAAATATGGACTTCTTCCACATGGGTGTGTTTTCATTAGCATCATTTGGAGTAGGTTGGCTGCTAGGTCCCTTCCTAAAGACTACTTGTGCATCCTTAACCATATTGAATACATCCTCACCACTATGGCTATCAGGCTTTGTTTGGCGCTCTGCCTTACCTTTAAAATGCTTGCCTCTCTTTCTTAGGGCATCATTCAATAGAAGAAATCAATGATGGCCCATGTACATGACCGTTTGACATTTTTTTCAAAAATATACCTTCCATTCATGAAAATAGTGCGTGCATGCATTATATCCCTTGTTTGACTGTCCTGAAAGATTACTAAGAGCAGGCCAATCATTGATTGTTACAAACAACAATGCTCGTAGGTCAAAGTGTTCCTACTTGTACTCATCCCACACACATACTCCTGTGCTGCTCCACACAAGTAGAAGTTATTCAACTAATGGCCTTAGGTACACATCAATGTTGTTTTAGGTTTCTTCGTCCCTTGGATGAGCACGAGAATCATAATGAACTTCCGCTTCATGCACAACCATGGAGGAAGGTTGTAGATACAGAGTATTAGGCCAAGTGCTATGACTGCTGCTCTGCTCCCTGAAAGGATTCATGCCATCCGTACTTGAAGCAAACCTTAAGTTTCTTATGTCATTTGCAAACTTTGGGAATTCTCTATCGATTGCTTTCCACTAGGACCCATCAGCGGCGTGTCTCAACATATCGTCTACCTTATAGTCTTCTTTGTGCCATTGCAGCAACTTTGCATGCTCTTTGTTTCTGAATAAACGTTTCAAGCATGGTATTATAGGAGCATACCACATCACCTTGGCAGGGATTCTCTTCCTGGGACATTCACCGTTGCCCTCAACATCACCAGGGTCATCTCGCCTGACCTTATACTAGGCATGCATCCAAATTCTCATACTCACCGTGGTAGAGGATGCAGTCATTAGGACATGCATGTATCTTCTAGATTTCTAATCCCAGAGGGCATATGACCTAGTTTGCTGCATATGTAGTGGCGGGCAATTTGTTTGCCTTCAGAAGCATCTTCTTTGTGATAGTCAGTAACTCCCCAAATCTCTTGTCAGATACACCATTCTTTGCCTTCCATTGCAGCAATTCAAGTGTGGTACCCAACTTTTTTTGCCCCTTTTTGCAAGTCGGGTATAGCAATTTCTTGTGATCCTCTAGCATGTGCTCGAACTTGATCTTCTCCTTTTCACTTTCGCGTTATCTTTATGCATCATGGATGGTCTGACCAAGATCATTAGCGGGCTCATCTTCTGCCGCTACCTCTTCTTTAGCCACTACCTCTTCTTTAGCTTCCCCCATTGCAGTATCATCAAAGGCACTTTATTCAGGAAACCCATGAATAATAATGTTGTCATCATTCCCTTCTTCTTCTTCATCTTCTTCCATTATAACACCTCTTTTTTCGTGCTTAGTCCAAATATAGTTTGGCATGAAACCCAACGTAAATAGGTGTTCATGAAGTTTCCTTGAGCAAGAATAATCCTTCTCATTCTTACATACAACACATGGGTAGCACATGAATCCATTCCGCATGTTTGCCTTGGCCACATTTATGAATTCATGCATGCCCCTAATGAACTCTAGGGAGCGGCGGTTCGCGTTGTACATCCATTGCCAGTTCATTTGCATTACATGACGTACACCACATCAAAAAGTTGTAATAACCCATATTATACAACATGCATGATTAGTAGTTAATTAAAAGATCCAAAAATATCCATCAATCAACATGATTAATTAATATCCTATACCACACAACTATTTCACATACTCTCAAACATTAATTTACTAAGCCTTGATACAATGTAGACAATCCCAAATAGCTTTAAACAAACTAAACCTATAATGCATTTCAGCAGAATAAGGATTTCGTGACCAATTCCATCTAAAATAGACAGATCATTCTTCTGCTGGTTCATTGCCTCATCATACAAAGGTGCACACTCATCAGTCGCCTTAGTTGCATTTGCAAGAGATTTTTGGACGTGCTCAACATAATCTTCCTCCCAGTACCAACCGTCATATGATCCAGTGCCATCCCACTAAAATTACAATAACAAATCAAGAACTTTAATCAAAATCATCACAAAAATGGCTGCAAACCATAACAAAACATGACAAAAAAATAAATCACTTCGCAATCCGGAGACGTGTAGAAGATGAGCCCTTACTTGGGACCCTTCTTCTTCACCTTGTACTCCCTCACAGTCTTCTTCCCACACTTGCCACACGCAATGAGAGGGAGGTCTATCCTCAGTCGCTTAGGGACCCCATTGCGAGGCCGGGGACCTAGAAGCAGTCGCCATCTATGACTCTATACTCATTTTCATCAACTGCTATAAATTTCTCATTTTGTGAACCATGAAATTAAATGAGTTGTATACTAAAAACCCTTATATTTCTCTATTTGTAAACCATGAAATGAGGTGCAATGAAAGGTGCATACTAGTTTTGATGAGCTACTATAAGATTCCTTCATCTACATATGCAAACTATCAAGTTAATTTGAGCTCAAATGGCATATGAATAAAAAATATCCACCATTATTCCCAATCTATAAAACCAAAAAAATCTCTATTTTTAGACCATGAAATGAGGCAATGCATGGTGCATACTAGTTTTGAGGAACTACTATAAGCTTCCTTCATCTTCATATTCAAACTACCAAGTGATTTCGAGCTCAAATGGTATATAAATAAAAAACCTACCATCATTCCCAATCTTAAAAACCACAAATTTTCTCTATTTCTAGATGAAATGAGCCATGCTAGTGATGAAACATGAGAGGATGAAGTTGGTGACCTTTAGAACCAAAGAATGGATGGAGGAATGAAGTCTTCACCAATCCCGCAAGTATGAACTCCTTCAACCAGCAAGAATAGAGAGCAGGCAGAGAGCTTAAAATGGCTTGGGCTGAGGGAGGAAGAAGGAGAAAGTATATAGCCCGGGACATGTAGTCCTAGTTTGTTGTGTAAACCCGGACTATAGGTGGAATTCTAGTCCCGGTTGGAGCCACCAACTGGGATTAAAGGTTTAGTCATGGCTTGTAGCTCTAATCGGGACTGGAGGGTGACCTTTAGTCTCAGTTTGAGCCATGAACCGGGACTAAAGGTCCCCTCCTGCTCCCCTCCTGCAAAAGCTGTGGCTCTAGCCATTGGGGGGGGGACTTTAATCCCGGTTGGTAGCACCAACCGGGACTAACCCTTTCTTTAGTCCTAGGCCCAAAAATGGCTGAGACTAAAGCCTAGAACCAAAAGTCTCTTCTCTACTAGTGGAGGCTATATATACCTCTTTGGCCACCCAACGGCCAAATGAATTGGCGTGTAGAGCTCAAGAAAGACTTGTGTGAGTAAAGACTCATGTCTAGTTGTTCTAGCCACCAAAGTGCTTACTCATATGCTTGGTGATTAGCATAGATGCTTTTGCGAAGTGCTTAAGTTAGTTAGACCACCACTTTAGCGCTTGCGCTAGGTTTAGGCCTAGTGTTTAGTGAGGTTTACATACCGCTTACCATTTGGTGCTTGTGCGCACCATTGTTGTAGACCAAAGATGCTTATAGTCTTGGGAGACCACACCAATCATGTTTTACGATAGTTCATAGGATGGAAACCTTATTTGTGTGCTTTACATTCCTAGCTTAGTTGATACGACAGTTGATAGGATTAGAACTTAGGTTGCATAACTCTTTTGTTGAAGATATAGCAACACACCTAGTAAAACCTTAGTTGCACATCTAGATATATTATTTCATGCATAAACTTTGACTAGTTGGAAACTAGAGGAAACAGTTTTAGAAATAGTTCCTAAGTTGTCTAATTTGCCTTTCCCCTCTTAGGCATCACGGTCCCTTAAACTACTATAGTCACAATTTCAATAGACGACCAAAACAATTTCTGAAGGCAGGTAGCCATTCCACCTCTTCTTCCGTGCTTGTGTAAATCAAGATGTACTAACTACAAAGATGAGTATATGTCTACCTCCATTGATAAATTAAAAAACAAAAAATGGTGAGCCCATCAAAAAGGCCTACTGACAAGATTCTAACTTATGGGTATGTTAAGCCTTGGGATTAATGATTCCCGACCAAAGAGACCCCCCGATAGACCACTCAAGTATCACCCGGATGCTCAGGGGCTATACCCATTGGGTACGCTCACGCGCACCCTCAGACCAAGAAACCCGGCCAAGCATGAGCATGCCATGGCCTCTGCTCAAAGCTTGGGGGCTCGCTCGAGCCTCAGGCTCTGGATCGATGAGAAGCCTGAGCCCGATCCTTGGCCCTTGCCTAGCCTACAACACTAGCCAAAGTCTTGGGTGCAAGAAGACACACCCCAAGCCATTGAGACTCAGGGGCTCCCTGATGCTACACCTTGGGCATAGCTTTTGCCGGCCGCTCCCCTGATAGGGTCACGCACGAGGCATGACACAAGAAGACAAGCTCCTCCTTAGCCTCTTGGGGCTCGAGGGCTTCTGGGCCAACACATAAGCCCCTTAAGGCGACCTCCCTTGCCACCAAGAAGACTCTAGAAGGAACGTTTGGAGGAGGCCGGTCTAAGCCGACATAGACTGACACTCAACATGTCAGAATAGGATAGCCGGACGATGCCCAGGGCTTCTTCGGCTACCCGACATCACCACGGTCCACAGAGCGCTGCTGCAAGACCATCCTAGACTCTGGCGCATGTAGAACATAGGCTAAACCCTTGAAACCTCCATGTAGCTAACCTATCTCGATATATAAGGGGTAAGGTCAGATCCTAGAGGAGAGAGGATGATCCTAGACAAATCATTCCATTCCTCATAGATCCGCTGCTGCTCAGCACTAAGAGTAGGGCAATCTAGTTAGGGGCACCGAGAGCTCCTCCTCCACCACCACACCCATCGTCTTCCTCCTCTCCGACGAGGGGAAGGCTCCACCAGCGGTGAGGCAACCTTAGTATTAGCACCAAGCTAACCCCCTACCAAATATCTCTCTACCTCCTATAGACTATGTTGTAACCCCATGATTTTGGGTGCTCTTGAGTATAAGGATCATCAGCTACTGGAGGTAAGGCATCGATCGGCCCGAACCAGGATAAACCATTGCGTTCGCTCTGTGATTCTTATGTTCTTGAGTCCACCCGAGCCACCGGAGACACGTACTCTAACACCGACTCGAACAACAATGCTTGCCGCAGTTCCATCCCCATGACAGCTTGCACGCTAGGTAGGGGGCAACATCAAGTGTGATTCAGGCTCTATGGTGGGTAGAGCCACCCGCCTCATTACCGGAGCGGACGGCACCGCCCTAGACGGCGGTGTCCGCTTCTCGGGCAAGTTTTTCATCATAGCTAGTGCCTTCGCTCTGGGCTAGGTCCTCAACATTGGGAGCTTGGCCTATGTCACCAACTGCTATGGTGAGCTTCGTACACTCATTGGGGTAGGGCCAGCAGACATTGAGCTCCTGGTACCGCCCCCTGCGCTAGGCCTCCTGGGACCAGATCTTGAGTTCCTGGTCTAGGTCTGTACCCCACTATGTTAGATCGCCGCTAGATGTTCTACATGCTGGCCAATGTGCATCACCAGATTGCTCCTGGCGAGGTGCTCTGGCCGCCTCACCGCTTTTGGTACTACCTCCCGTACCTACCTTTCGGGATCTAGAATGCGGTGGTGTATTTTGAGTTGGAGCTGGAGCACCTCGTCAGCTGCGAGGTGCTATGGAGTGCCATCCTATCTAGTGCAGCGAGGGCTGATGTCCCCTCGCCACACACCTTCCTTGAGATCCTCTCAAGGAATGGCCCAGAGTATGACTCCGACGACGTTGACTGGTACGCCCTCCCATGTGTGCGCTACCACTTTGATAGTGAGGCTCTCATTGGGAAGGCAGTAGAGCCCACACCGCCAGACTAGAGTCCCTGCAACCATGCAAACTACCTTCGAGAAGAGGGTGGCCCACCTGCAGGCTTGGTAGGTGGGCTTGGAGGCCGCCGAGGTAGAGCTCGAGCCTCGAAGGTGGGGGCTTGCATGGCAGCGAGCCGTGCGGCCCCTTGTCAACGATGATGATGCCTACTCGAGTGCCTTGGGCACATCTAGACGGTAGAAAGGGAGGTCAAGGTGACGGCAGCGTTCCATCGATTAAGCTCTGATGATACACCCAGTGTCGCCGGTGGCTGCAGCGGCACGACGAGCACCTCCATTCGAGCACTTGGGCCCCTAGGAGGGACTGACCCGTTCGAGGGAGGCTCTAGCTCTTGTCCACAAAAGAAGACCATAGCCAAGCCCACCGTTCGGAGGCCCAGTGTTCAAGCCAAGCTACGTCACACCATTCTTCACATTGACAAAGCGCCCAGGAAGGAAATGCGAAGCAACATGACTTTCCCTGTTTGCCTTCTGTTCCTATACCTTACATTTCTAAGTCAAATGTTTAGTTCGCTTTTTGGTTGCCACGAATCCCCCTCCTTTCGGTAAGTGCGAAGCACCGTGAGGCTTGCCTCGCTAGGTGCCGCCCACCGACCTTCCCATCCTGGTCTATTTGCGCGTCTAGACTCCCCGACCTAGCGCTAACGCTTGTGCGCCACCAAGAGGGCATGACCCCAGGACACCTACAACATAGCCAAGGATCGCGTGGGAAAATGGACCCCAAATATCGATCGAAAAGAAGGTCGGGCGCACCCAAGAAGCAGAAAAACAGGGGTGGTAAAGAAACGGCAAACACACAAACTTAATATTTACAACAAAAGACATTAAATTGTTCTAGTGATAACAACCCGCAATCCAACCATAGGGCATGTGCTGGCTGATCACTCTTCTCTTATAGGAAAGGGGAGGCGCCAGGCATGGCCGCTAGTCTTCAACGCTCCGGCAGGGGCTGCGGAGGAGGTCCTCTAGGGGCGTGATCGCTAGGATGGTATCGGCGGCATCCTCTAGGTGGGTCATCAGGAACACCGAGTCATTGGGGTCGACACCTATGGGGAAGCCTCCTGCCACCTCATGGATGTCCACAAGGCCAAGGAATCGGAAGTGGACCATGGCCAGCACTGAGGCTGCTCCCTGCCGAACACCATCCTCCATGGCCTCGTGGAAGCGCTTCAGCGCAGCGTAGAGCCACACGTTTACCTCCGCTGTGTTGTCGCACACCTCCCTAGGAAAGAGGGCACAATAGGCACCCAAGTCCGTGACCTAAAGCTCCCTCGACCCCACCCCGTGGGCGTTGAGGTGGGCCTATAGCCTGCCCGCCTCCAACTAAAGCCTTCAGAGGTGCTTGCCCAGGCAATGGGCCTCCTCCCTCGACTCTATACCGACAAAAGTTTGAAACATCAAAACAACGCAGGAACATAGCATAGAGTCCACCGTCCATGGGGAGCGAAGATGGAGAAAGGGACCCACACCTTCGAGCTCTACCCTCAGATGGGCCGAATCAGCCTGCGCACGCCATGCACATTTTCCACCATCGCCATCGCTAGACGCTCCTCCTCGGCCTCCCTTTGGGCATCCTCCATGGCTCCCACTATGTCCTCATGCTCCTTCTACAGCGCCTCGACCTCTGCAGTGGAGGGCATTGGCGGGCCACCACAAGGAAGTGCACCCGGTGGAGCGGCGCGCTGGCTTGGGCTCAACGCTGATAGGGAGGGTAGTAGTAGGCGAGACCGATGATGAGGAGGCTCACCGGCACTCAAGGAACCGACCTCAATGACCGTCCTCCTAGGGAATCCCCTACACATGACGTCAGAGCTGGAATCAACAATGACAAAAAGGAAAACAATGAGAGGTGAAGATTATCTTTACCTGTCTCGTCGAGGGGACGACGACTGGGGAGGACTCTGTCCATGTCAGGGGGGCTCCTCTGGCACCTCTGTGACCCCCCACTGGCTACCCTTGCGGTAGGTGCTAGGGCTAGGACTACCACCGGAGTGGGACCGAACACCAATGATGGCATGTTCATAGTCCCCATCATGGGCGTGGCCATCTACACCCACTCCACCACTAAAGGAGGGGTGGGAGCCGCTGACATCATCTCAAAAAGTGGGTGGCCCATAGGAGGAGGACTCGAGGTGCTGAAAGGGATGGGGCTAGCGCCCTCCCCCGGGTAGTTCACACCAATGACCCTAATCCACTACTACAGATTGATTTTTCACTGTCGCCACTTTCATTATCGTAGTGATAGAAGGGACTATGTACTACTTCCACCATCGGTTGGACCGATAGGGAGGACACATAAGGAATGAAACTACCAGTTGAAAACCATCAATGCGGTGGTGGTAGTGGGGTTGAATTCCATCGTCGTTTGGAACACCGAGCCGACTGAGATATGCATTATGGCCGCCGACCTACATGACCGTTTGGTGTACCAGCGGTAAATATTGAAGGTGAGTAAATGATAGTGTGTCCCAATGCCCAACTATGTACCAACACCCCCACTAGCACGGTCTACATATTCTTCAAGCCCGCTATCCTCTGAAACCACCCCTCTTCGATGTTCATCCCATTCTTTCATCACACAAGAACCATGTCGGTGGACAGTTTTTTCAAGCATCCCAGCTACGACTCATCCTTCGACGAGGACGAGGTCCAGCAACACTCATCATCTGAGGAGGCCTCCAGGGAGTACATGGATCCTGATTTGATTCATGACAAGAGGTCTAACACCGAGGAGGAGGATGAGGAGGAGGAGAAGGAGGAGGAGGACGACGACGAGCTCGAGGATGATGACGTCAATGAATGATGACATGCCTCCTTCTAAGTGACCAAGTCAACCATCATCCTCGCTCTGAGAGGATTATTTTTAGGTGTATTATCTTTGTGGATGAGTACAACCACTTATTGGAAATGTATCTATATATTTTATAAAGTAATGCTTCTTTCTTTTGCTGTCATCGCTCTTAGTGTTATGTCATGTCGCTAGATCAATGTTTTTGGTGGCCTATAAACTAATTTGTTCAAAATGCTTAGCAATAGAGCAAATTGATGATAATAATTTCATTACAAATCAATCAACTTGGGCCTTGTTTGGATCCCTCTAGTTTTTGGTAGTTTTTAAGAATCTAGCTTTGTAACTAGGTGGGATCCAAATAGACTAGTTTTTAAGAAATCAAAATTGGTCCAAATAGGGTCATAACAGACCAGTGCTTGATGGGCCATGCTGCTCACACTTTTGTACGGCCCCTATGCCTGATATAATGGCGTTTGGTGCAGTGTCCATTCTTTCCAATGCCTAAAGACGGTGGTAAAGAGTATTTCCCCATAGACTGCATATCCAGGCGGCGGTAAAGGCTAATTTCCATCGCTGGGTCAATGGCGTTGGTTGCCTTACTTAAAGCCATCCACTACCATAGCCATACTCAAAGCAAATGGCATTGTTCTGCTTTCCTCGACAATTGCTAGTTCCCCAATATCTATTGAAGGTTGTGTCCGAATGGAAGCCACATCATCACTTAACTAATCCCAAGTCCGCAAAATTTTCTTCACAAATTCAATTACTTGATTCTTGCTATTGTGCTTATGACTATGTTATCGATGTTCTTTCTCAACGGGACCTCCGTGTTCATTCTCGATTTCTTTGTGCTATAAGATCTTCCTTTACTGTACACAAATGGATCATGGATGGATGTATACGAATCACAATTTAGTTGCATTCGTGCAAGGGCTGATCGGGGGTCATCTACTTTGGAGGGGTTTCATGCCAGACTGTGTGGTTTGGATGAAACATGGGGAAGAAGGCGAGAACCCACCTGACTAACAAGCTTCAGCGGGTATATGGAATCACAATAGGGATACAAATGTAGGCGAAACAGGGCACGTGAATGAGAATGAGATGGTCCTAGAGACCATGAATGAAGGTGTCAAAGAAACCGTCACCATCTCAGGGAACGAGAGTTTGGCATATAATGAAGAGCGAGATGCTCTAGACAAGATGATTGATGCTAGGAAGCTAGATTTCCTTGATGAAAAATGAAAGAAGTTAGAGGATATGAGGAAGCATGCAAAAACTCCTCTGTACAATGGTTCATCTATGACAAGTTGGAAGCTAATATTTTGTTTCTAGAGATGAAAGCAAGGAATAGAATGTCGGACACTGGGTTCAATGATGTCTTATTCCTGCTGTAGAAGTTTGTTCCAAGTTCGAATGAGTTGTCTTAGGACACGTACAGGGCCAAGCAAATGAACTGCCCATTGGGACTCAAAGTATAGAAAATGTTTGCTTGTCCCAAAGAATGCATATTGTTTCACGGAGATTACAAAGACTTGGATTTGTGTCCTCGGTGCCATGCCTCATGATAAAAAACTGGCAGTGATGCCATGATGCAAGCTGACCGTGAGAAAAGACCGACCATGAAGGTGATGTGGTATTTCCCTATAATTCCTCGCTTGAAGAGTTTATTTGCCACAGCAAAGACATCGAATTTGATGTGGTGATAAGCGGAAGATAGAGTGAATGATGGTGTCGGTGCAGAAAGTGACCAACACATAAATATTTGTAGTTTTGCTATACGTTGTGATCAGAGGTGGCCTAGCACTCAATGACACAGGGTTTATACTAGTTCAGGCAACGTGCCCTACGTTCAGTTTGAGTCGGTTGGTGACTTTATTCCTGAGCCCGGGTGCTCGAAGTTTGCTGTGGGGTTACAAACAGAATGGAGAAAGATGGGGGGTACAAGAGGTCTGGTCAGACTCTGGTCTGAAGGGCCAAGAGTGATAGGAGCCCTGTTATGTGCTAAGTGTTCGAGCTTGTGCTTGTGGTTTGAACCTGGTGGTTTTGTTGTTGTGTACTAGTAAACTTGATCGATCTCTTTGTTGGGAGAGAGCACATCCCCTTTTATAGATGAAGGGGATGGCCTTACAAGTGAGAGGGAGAGAGTACGAATGCTACTAAGTCTTGTTGCCCACGCTAGTGGGTACAAGATGATGGTAGGCGCACACAATATTGTTTAATGTCAGATGCACATGGGTGGTTGCGTCGTCTTCTTCTAGTATGGTAGACGTCGGTGCCTGCCATACTGTTGATACCGAGAGGCATATAGGGGGTTTTACCATGTTCACCTGGTACGGTAAATGTCGGCGCCCACAACATTGTTGATGCCCAGAGGCATGTGGGGGGAGCCTTACCTTGTTTGTCTGGTATGGGAGTTGATGGCGCCCACAACACTGTCGGGAAAATGTCGGCGCCTACAACACTGCTTGGGTTCTGTCATGCTAGGGAGGTCACAGGGTACTGTCAACACTGTCGGGAAAATGTCGGCGCCTACAACACTACTTGGGTTCTGTCATGCTAGGGAGGTCACAGGGTACTGTCCTACAGGTGTACAGGGTATGTTCCTCGGTATTGCGATTGACTTGAGTGCCCTGTCTTACTTTCTCCATCTATTTCCTGGACCTTACCGAGCGGGCGTCCCTGGTCGGTTGGTCCCATCGGCCCTGATTGCGCCAGTTGGAGAAGAGCAGTGAGCAGGGGTTTGGCGCATCCCTAGTTGGAGATGCAGGTCAGAGTCAGAAGTGGTGTTTGGCCAGGCCTTCCGGTTGGAGAGGCCATTCGGAGGCAGGCTAGAGTCAGAGGTGAGGCCTTCCGGTCGGAGAGGCGGGCTAGAGTCAGAAGCGGGCGCCGTTCCTTCTCGGCCAGGCCTTCCGGTCGGAGATTGGATTGTCCTTTTGGCCTATCGTTTAGGTGTTTGGGCCGGCCCATGAGTTGCACGTCATTTGCAACGTAATCTGCTGGGCTGAGCCTTTGTTTGGGAAGCTGGTCCATGAGGGACCCCGGGTTTATGAACCCGATAGGAGCCCCTGAGCCCCCGGGCGATTCGGGTAGAATCATCTGGAGGATTTTTGTCTTGACGGCGGGTGTAGCCCCCGAGCCCCCGGGTGATTTAGGTAGAATCGCTTGGGTTTTTTTGTCAGCGAGCATGTGTGCATGCATTTTAGTTGAGATAGAGTCATCAACCAAGGTCTCGTTCATAGCTGAGGTAGTTTGTTTTTAGGGATCGGGCGAGGCGGATCCTAGCGTCGGGCGTAGCCGAGGGATCGAAACGGACTCGTGGATCCCGGCGTCAGGCGTGCTGAGGGATTTGGGTGAGTCAGAGTCATGGATCTAGGTGTAGCTGAGGTGTTTTTTTGGTGTCTTGAGCCCCTGATCCCTGTTGGCCTTTGGTAGGGGTCGGTTGAGTTTTTTACGTTACCCCGTCTGTGGTTTCTCGCAACCAAAGGGGCTGAGCTAATGTCGCTTGCCTCGATCGCTCGGGCTCGAGTGACGAGCTCGGTGAGTTCGCTAACAGGTATGATCAAGTGAAATCTGGGTCCATCATTTGTGATGGGGTTGGCATAGCCCTCTTGTGACATTCCACTGCTCCTTAACCTGCAACTCGGTAGATGCCTGGGTCATTCCGAATATCGACCCGAGTGGCCCGCTGGCCTCCCCTCGATGGAGATTCTGTGGGTTTGGTGAGGTTTGGGATCGAACGAGAAGGTTGAAACTCCTATATGTCGTGATGATGTCCCTGAGCGGGTATGAAGTGATGACCATGACTTCGTGGTCGATGAAGTAGTGTAGGAGCTTTTGGGTCACCATCAGCACGGCGTATAGGAGTTTCTGCACCTAGGGGTACCGGACCTTGGGGTCGGTGAGTACCTCCCCAATGAAGTATATGGGCCACTGGACCTTAAGGTGGTGTCCTAGCTCCTCCCTTTCGACGACCAGGGCAGCGCTTACCACATGGTTGCTTGCCGCGACATAGATGAGGAGGGGTTCTCCCTGTTTGGGAGTGACAAGGATTGGGGCTGATGTCAGTGACGCTTTGAGGCTCTCTAGAGCCTGCTGAGCTTCCTCAGTCTAGACGAAGGCGTTGTCTTTTTTGAGGAGCTTGTAGAGTGGCATCCCCCATTCGCAAGGGCAGCCAGACAGCCGGTGAGCCTTTGCATGCCCTTGATGTTGTGTATAGGGCCCATGTTGGAGATGGCCATGATGTTTTTGGGGTTGGCCTCGATGCCACGCTCAGACATGATATATCCTAGTAGCTTCCCCTTTGGAACTCTGAAAACACATTTCTCAGGATTCAATATGATGTTGAACCTTTAGAGGTTCGTGAACGTTGCGGCCAAGTTTGCGATTAGGTCACAAGCTTGAGCTGTTTTGACCACTATGTCATCAACATAGATGGCGATTGTTGGTTTTGGCCACTCGACTTGATCAGGCTAATCGAGCGGGTCAATTTTGTTGGCAAAGCATTGCTGCATGCACCTTTGGTAGGTGGCACCAGTGTTCTCTAGGCCAAAAGGCATGGTTATGTAGCAGTATGAACCATATGGGGTGATGAACGAGGTTGCGAGCTGAATGGACTCTTTCATCATGATCTGGTGATAGCCCGAGTAGGCATCTAGAAAGGAGAGGATCTCACAACCCGAGGTGGAGTCGACTATCTAGTCTATGCACGGCTAAGGAAAGTGATCCTTTGGACATGCTTTGTTGAGGCTAGTATAATCAACACACATTCTCCATTTCCTCTTCTTCTTTTTAACAAGAATAGGATTGGTGAGCCAGTCAGAGTGGAATACCTCTCTGATGAATCTGGCTACCAAGAGTTTGGCGATCTCTTCGCCTATGGCCCTACGGCTCTCATCGTCAAAGCGGTGTAGGCGTTGCTTAGCAGGCTTCGAGCCTGGGATGAGGCGTAGTGCATGCTCGGTGACGTCCCATGGTATGCCCGGCATGTCAGATGGCTTCCATGCGAAGACATCATGATTGATGTGTAGGAAGTCGATGAGCTCGCATTCCTATTTGGCCAGGAGCTGGGTCCCGATCCACACCATCTTGGTTGGGTCGGTGGGGTCGATTCCCACCGCCTTGGTTTCCTTGAGCGAGCAAAAGGCCGTCAAGGGGGTTGGTTTGTTGTAGTCTAGGACTACTAGGGTCGACGACTCCCCGAGCCATGGGAGCTTGGACGAGTTGATGACCGTGGTGGCAAGCTTGAAATGCTCGTGGTTGCACGTGAAGGTGTGCGAGAAGGCACTGCTCACGGTGATAACATTGTTTGGTCCTGGCATCTTCAGCTTGAGGTAGGTGTAGTTGGGGATTGCCATGAATTTAGCGTAGGATGGCCGCCCCAAGATGGCTTGGTAGGACCCTAGGAAGTCCACCACTTCGATGGTGAGGACCTCCGAGCGGAAGTTGGCTCGGTTGCCAAATGTGACTGGCTAGTTGATTTGCTCGAGTGGGTATGCTTGTGCTCCTAGGATCACCCCATGGAAGGGAGAGCCGCTAGGTGGAGTTCCAATCGAGAAATGCGCATGGCGTTGAGGGTGTTGACGTAGAGAATGTTGAGGCTGCTGCCTCCATCCATCAACACCTTGGTGAGGCGCTTCTTGTGGATGATGGGGTCGACAACGAGTGGGTAGCATCCTGTTCTCGCGATGATGGGAGGGATGGTCCCTCTAATCAAAGGTGATCAGAGATTCCAACCAGCTAAAGAAGGAGGGGATGGCTGTCTCGGCGACGCATGACAACCGATAGCGCACCTTGTGCTGGCGCTTGGACCAGATGGCGTCGCATCCGTCGAAGATCATGATGCATTCCTTAGGGTCAGG
The DNA here is from genome assembly GCF_019320115.1 of Miscanthus floridulus. Taxonomy (NCBI): domain Eukaryota; kingdom Viridiplantae; phylum Streptophyta; class Magnoliopsida; order Poales; family Poaceae; genus Miscanthus; species Miscanthus floridulus. Next base: position 35,130,745 of record NC_089596.1, read on the forward strand.
GAAGCTGTCTCCATCCATGCCCGCCATGCCTCCTTTCTTGGCTACCACCTCTTTGTCGTCTCCCTATTTCAGCCCACTGGCCTATCGGAGGAAACATTTGAGGAGCTCGCAGTCCTTGTAGAGGTGTTTGACGGGGTAGGCGTGGTTGGTGCATAGGTTATCCATGAGCTTGTTGAAGTGGTCAGGTAGGCCCTGCTAGGGCTACTTGCCCATGCGATCAACTATGGTGACCAACATGGTGTTGTTCAGTCGACGCTGATCCTTTTTGTTCTTCTTGCCCCTTTGTGTGGAGGGGCCCTCGTCTTGGTCCACGCACTTGGCCTTGCCTTTGTCCTAGCCTCCGTTGAAGACCGCTCCAACTGCCTCCTCACTGGAGGCATGGTTAGTGGTGACGTCGAGCAGGTCGCGGGTGGTATGGGGCATCAGGCAGCCAAGCTTGTGGATCAGGGACTCACAAGTCGTCCTAGAGAGGAATGCACTGATGATGTCCATGTCTACGACATGAGGGAGGGAGTTGCATCATTGGGAGAACCTATAGATGTAATCCTGTTGGGACTCGCTGGGCTCCTGCTAGCAGCTCTTGAGGTCCCAGGAGTTACTAAGGCGGACATATGTCCCCTAGAAATTTTCGATGAAGACCCTCTTGAGGTCTGCCTAGTCATGAATGCTGTTGTTCGAGAGGAATTTGAGCCACGCCCGAACATGTTCCCCCATGCAGATGGGGAGATATTGAATGATGAAAATATTATCATCCACCGCTCTGGCTCGGTAGGCGAGCCGAAAATCTTCAAGCCAAATACCAGGGTTCATCTCCCTGGTGTACTTGGCAATGTTGGTGGGCGATCAGAAGCACTATGGGAATGGCGCTCTCCAGATACGCTAGCCAAAGGCCCATGGTCCAAGGCCCTTAGGGTTAGGACTTCGGTCATCTGGCTAGCGACCATGCCTAGGGTGCGTTTCACTGCTCCCCTCGATGGTTTAGCCAGGACCCATGTCGCCTGCCCTCATCACCGCCCAGTGGACGCCTTCATCACGCCAGGCCTGATGCCGGCCGCTGATGACGCTACGAGCATCTTGGTGCCGACCGAGCCTTTTGTGTACTAGCGGTTGGTGTGGAGTAGGTGCCAGGTCAGACCGAGGTGTAGCCACGGCCTCTTGAGCCACGCTTGACAGCTGTTGTGTTGAGTGGATGGAGTGATCCGTTTGGTGCGTCCCCACTCCCCCAGTGGGGAGAGAGGTCGCGTGTTGGAGTCGCGATGCGGAGCTTTCCGCCTGTTTAATGGCGGTGGCTTCTACCAGCGCTCAGAGGTTCTAGTAGACCGCCCGCTCCTAGGGGTCGATGCGCTTGGGAATGCCGCGCAAAAGCATTGCCGCAGCAGCAATGTTCTGGCTAGCCCAAGAGAACTGTGGGGGTTCATTCGCCTCATTCATGATGTCGCGCTGGACCTGGCGGGCATGACCCTAGGCGCCGCCCGCCGGGTCATGCGCATGGGGTGCAACGTGCTGCACCGAGCATGTCGGCGTAGGCGGTGGTTGGTTCTGCCGCCGTCGTCGTAGCTCCTCAACGTGCTCTTGTGCAAGCGTGAGGGCCCCCACACACGGGTCTAGAGGGGTGTGAGTTTGCACAGACTCTGCAACCATCGATGACTGTCCCAAAGCGTCCACCCTAGCACACTCCCAGGATGGATGGTGGCTAGGTGCCATGTTGTCGATGCTGGAGCCGTCCCTCTCAACCTCATCATCTAGGAGTTTGTGGAAAGTGGTGGGAGCATAGCTCGCCATTCCCACGAATTCAGATGTGAGAGGGGGCAGCGCCAGCGCCCTTTGGAGCCCCGAGCGCATGCGTCCATAGGGGATGCGAGGCTGCAGGGGAACTGGTCGTATGGTGTTTGCGGTGTGGATAATACGGTCCCTCTAGATAATTGGTGGGAGATAGTAAATAGAGAATAAATAATAGTATGCACATTACTCATGGTGGGATTTGAGTAGAGAGTTTGCTCGGAATGAAGCGCAGGCGCCTCGTCGTTGAAGTCGTCATGCGTCCCAGAGCCGATGGAGGGTGCCCCTCCGATGGGTGCCAGAACAAGTGCCTCCTCACGGAGGTGTAGTACGCTGAGCCGGTTGGCAATGAAGTCTGGGCTTCTAAAGAGATAGGCCTGGGACAGCTCGAATATGGGTGGAACCCACATCCCAATAGGTGGGAGTGTAGGAAACTCCAGTGAGCCAAAGCGAGTCATATCGCTTGAGCCCGCCACGATGAAGGTGGCAGAAAAGTGGGCCATCCGATGACCAAAAAGTGTTGAACATACAACGTCTTCCCCACGGACGGCACCAATTGTTGGTGCAAAAAGTGACCAACACATAAATATTTCTAGTTTTGCTATACGTTGTGATCGGAGGTGGCCTAGCACTCAATGACACAGGGTTTATACTGGTTCAGGCAATGTACCGTATGTCCAGTTTGAGTCAGTTGGTCCTAGTTGGCCCTAATTGCGCCAGTTGGAGAAGAGCAATGAGCAGCGGTTTGGCGCATCCCTAGTTGGAGACACGGGTTGGAGTCGGAAGTGGTGTTTGGCCAGGCCTTTCGGTCGGAGAGGCTGTCCAGAGGTGGGCTAGAGTCGGAGGCGAGGCCTTCCAGTCGGAGAGGCGGGCTAGAGTCAGAAGTGGGCGCCATTCCTTCTCGGCTACGCCTTCCAGTCGGAGATTGGATTGTCCTTTTGGCCTATCGTTTAGGTGTTTGGGCCGGCCCATGAGTTGCACATTGTTTGCAACGTTGTTTGCTGGCCCGAGCCTTTGTTTGGGAAGCTGGTCCATGAGGGACCCCGGGTTTATGAACCCGACAGATGGAAAGTTGCAGCACTAGGCTAATGGTGCCCAGTGGATAGCTATTAATCATAGTTATAAGTGAACATTTTTCAATGAAATAAGGAACATAAGTTTGGTTTGAGCACGGATGGGATGAACCCATTTAACATGGTTAGCAGCAATCATAGCACTTGGCTAGTGACCCTTTGCATATACAACCTTCTGCCTTGGCTGTGTATGAAACGGATGCACCTTATGATGTCGATACTGATCGAAGGGCCAAGGCAACCTAGAAACAACATCAACGTCTTCCTACAACCATTGATGGTGGAGCTACTAGATTTTTGTTGCAAAGGCGAGAGAGTGTGGGACGAGTAAAAGAAAGAGCACTTCAAATTGAAAGCATTGTTGTTTGTAACAATCACCGACCTACTAGGCCTTGGTTCGTTATCTAGACAAGTGACAAAGGGATACAAAGGATGCATGGTTTGCTTGGATGGCACTTTTGCTAAATTTCTAAAACATAGCAAGAAGATGGTTTACATGGGTCATCATAGGTTCTTACCGTAAGAACAAAAAAATCCTTTGATGGGACAATAAAAGAACGACAACCGCCTTAGTTTAAACCTAGAAGGTAGATCATCAGAATTGTAAACAAACTCAAGGTCATCCTACGAAAGGGCATAGGAAACATACCTGCTCTGACAAAATCTCCATGAAAAAAATCTATGTTTTGGAACTTGCCTTATTGGAGGACGTTGCATGTTTGGTACGCACTTGATGAGATGCACATTACCAAAAACGTCACAGAGAACTTGCTGGGTACCTTAATGCTATTGAAGGGCAAGGGGAAAGATTCACTTCAATGTCGTATGGACTTAGAAACTATGGGTGTGAGGGCGAAGCTGCATCCCTTAACACTACCTAATGGCAAAAAGAAACTACCAGTTGCATCGTGGTCATTAGAAATAGAGGAGAAAGGAGGCTCTTATGGTTCTTCCTTGAACTAAAAGTGCCTATAGGATACTCAACAAATATAAGGAGGATAGCAAACATGAAAGATTTGAAATTCAACATGAGTTGCACGAAAGCCCATGATTGCCATGTTATCATGACGCAACTCCTTCCTATTGCAATCAGGGGTGTTCTTCTGGTGAAGGTACAAGAGCCGATCATCAAGTTCTGCTCATTCTTCAATGCGATCTCGCACAAGGTCATAGACCCGATGGAGCCTAAAAAGCTATAGGAAGATCTGATCCACACACTAACTCAGCTCGAGATGCATTTGCCACCAACATTTTTTGATATGTCTATGCATGTCATTGTTCACCTTGTTCGCTAGATACAATAGCTTGGCTCCATTTTCTTGCACTAGATGTTTCCTCTCGAGCAGTTGATGAGAGTTCTTAGGAAGTATGTTCGAAACAGATATAGGCCTGAAGGGTGCATGGGTGAAGGATGGTCAACAGGGGAAGCACTGGAGTTCTATATTTAGTATTTGGGTCACTGTTGGTGGTCCTTAACGACCATATCCAACCGCCAATTAATATCCAAAATAGGGGAAATAAACAAACTTTTGACACAAATGCATTTACTATTGACATAGTTCCACTTGTATTGGAAGATACATGTTTTGCAGGACAAACATTTGAATACAAGTGGAAAACAAGATAAAAGGCGCAATTCGGAAAGTGTAACTCAGATCCTATATCAACGAAGGGGAAGAAGGTCCATCCAACTTACAAATTTGGGCCAAGCACCGACATAGGGATGATCTAGGCCCAGTCAGTAGCCTAAAGCATGAAGTCGGTGGCATGGGGGGCTAGCCCTAGTGCTCCACACTAGGGGTGCACCTGCACCCCCACCACTGCCTCTCAGGCCCATCCTTCTTCGGCGGTTGCATGGCGGCATGCAAAGGTGGTCTACGGTGGTTTCCTAATTTATCTACATAAGAACCGACCATAGAGTAGTATAATAAGGGTGTAGTGCTCACCATTAACACACACCAACATTTGGAGCCAAACACCTCACTACCACCTCGTGTAGTTTTACTTTTAGTAGTACTTTTGGAGCTAGCAAAGCATCAAGGAGAGCTTGGCTCCTTGGAAGAAGAGAGAAATCTTGGTATGAATAGTATGAAGGATTCTTCCAAAGTCTTGCTCTCTTATCTTCAATGTAGTAGTACATATGAACTAGAGTATAGTTTTCATGTTATAATCATGACATATGAACTAGTTTATAGTTTCTATGCTATGAGCTTAACATGTAAAACTTTGTGCTTAATCATTCATATAATTTGTATGATTAGAAGTAGAACTAAGTTGAGGTGGTGGTTCATCATGCCTTCGGGTGTACCCATGTCCTATGGTTGTCAATCCGTAGGGTCGGTGTCCTAGGGGGATGTGGGTAGTTTCTGTGTAATCGAGCGTGGTGCCTGGGTACATGGGGATAGATGAATACATTTCCTACTCCATGGTTGAAGGGTAGTCGATAGGTGGTGACAGCCCTGTCCATCCCTTGTAATCCCCCATGTTTGGGTAGGGTGTAGGAGTCTAAATTGTCACATGAGGTTGCTGGTAGACCAGTACTCAATGGCCTCCCGACCTATCTCACACTTAGGTCTAGTTCTAACCATGTAATTTGTATGATCATCAACTGTTCTTTGCATGGCTATATTAGAACATGCTTGCTCCACTTTAGAACATTCTTTTATTCTTTGTTTTCCTTTTACCCTTGAGGTTGGCCCAGATGTGTGTCCACTATCCTTGAAATACCATTTTTACCTCTGACATAGACTATTGGTTCACTATGCAAGTATGTAATCTTGTTCATATCCATGCTAGACTCTTACACCTTGCCTTCCTTTGGTGATTGCGCTAAGAAATGCCAACAAGCATTTCTGGCGCCATTGCCAGGGAAGGCATAGGTGAAAAGAATCTAGTAGGACATGATCATGATCACATGCACATAATGGTAGCCATAGTTTATGCAGACTAACTCTGCTTGTTTTCTCCCTATTGTGGATGAAAACATGATAGTGTATGACCGGTTTCTATCGTCGCCATGACCCTTTAGGATCTTTGTAATGGTTGAGTGACATGGAACAACCCATGTGGCAAATTGATGCACATAACATCCAACATCATGCCCAACTATCAGGTTATTATTATGCTTACAGAAAATACATGATTCACAGAGGTTATACAATTCTAGTCCTTCCCTCTAGATTCCACTCTTCATTGTTTCTCTTGAAATCTTATCGGAGTTAACTCATAGTTCATCTTGGATTTGCCCAACCCAAGGCCTACTATGCAGCGGTGAATAGCGCACTACCTTGCATCCACCGAGGCAACAACACATGCAAAACAACTTAATGGCAGCACCGTGAGTACATTTCATACTCGTAGGACTTAATTCCAACACATAGATATTTGGTGGATGCATAGGTAATTTATTAGGCATTTGTATATTTGTAGAATAGTGCATGATGTTTCTTAGGTGACATGCTATGATCCATTTTAGAAACATAACATTATGTTCATGATAACATAAGAAGTGATTAACCTTTGTAAACTATACCATCATGTTCCATCATTACGCTACCATGGGTATAGAACATAAGAACAACTAAATGGTTCTGTCTAGAGGGAATTTAGGCTTTCAAACTCTGTAGAGGTGTACAACTGTACCCACACAAAAATACGGGACTAACCACCATATCCCGGATCCTAGAATAAGGTTTGCCTCACAATTCCCAACCTTTCCCTAATCTAGCTCGAGTGTCTGATGAAAGGTTCGGCTAGTACCCGGTCAATGTCTCGGACATTCCTAACCAACACCACCCTCTTGCTAGTTTCATGGATAAATTGGTCACAATTAGTGACTTGGTTTGTTGACCCCATCCACAACATGTGGTCTGTACTAGTGGTTACTCGGACTCACGTATCCCAATAAACGGTCGTTAGCTGCTCCACGAGCTACGTCATTTGAGATCCCACACTCACAATGACCTACCCCTCGCATGAGCAAAGTCACCAAGGTGGTATTCAAGTTTATGACCTTTGGTGTTATTGTCCCTTAACCAGACTAGTGAAGTAAATCAAGTTGTACCCTCATTGCTTTTAGTGATTATGTATCCCAGTGTAGCATCCTATATGCATGAGGATGAGTTTCCTTCTCATACTCGACTTCTACCATTGCTAGGTAACTAAGCAATAAGCAATTAAGCATTTCCATTTCCAATTGTTTAGATGAAAGGCTTCTACTAGATTAATGAGTGACTCTAAGTGTAGAGTGAACAAGATTATTATCCAAAGTTACATGGAATGCATAACTCATAATGAAACTGCATAAGTATTCAAAATATGGTTTATAGTAGTGGCGTGTCTGCCTGGTTTTGCCGCTCGAACAGGTTCGAAGTTGTAGACAACATCTCACACACATTCCTTACGCTACTCTATTCCTAAAAGAATACAATGATCAAGGCTAAAGGTAACCAAGCAAGGCTTAGGAATACGACTCAGTTTGGGATTTAGGATAGAGGTTTCTCACTATGGTTCTACTATTGCTCTTAAGGAATCTATGCTTAACCTAGTATTGCTGACTCCTTGGGTAAGTTCACTAGGTAACTTCATCCTTACTATTGACTTGATGGACACTGCGACCAAGGTGCTGGACACTCTGTCAGGTTAGGGCTTTGAGGTGACTTGGCTCTGGTTCGGCTCTGCTTGGGTTGACGAACACTCCGTCGAAGGTGATGGACACTCCAGTAGGAACTAGGTGGTCTCAGGTTTCGTAGATTATTGGGATTATATATCAATGGACACTCCGTGAAAGATCACGGACTCTCTGCTAGCAACTAGGTGCTCTCGGGTTGTGTGTTTCTAGTTTATTTATAAATTGGTGGACAATCCACGAGAGGTCGTGGACACCCCGCTAGGTCATGTTGACAGAAGGAAAGGTCCTAATGGCTGGTTTCTAGGAGCTATTGGACACTTCACCGATACAACAGAAACTCCGTGAGACTGTCGATCGAACCTTTGTTCTTTGGTGATCTTAGGCTTCAAACTTAGATGTGCTCAGCTATGATATATGCATGTGCAAGATATTTTTAGGATACTTTAGGTGGTTCACTAGGCTAAAGATAGCTAGGTTCGATGCTTGTTTTGCTAAGTGTGGCTATGGGTTAGGATCAAGCTTAGAGATACAAGAACATGAAGATAAAGCCATGAGATTAAGATAGAATCCATAGCTCCGAGATTGAGAGCTTCCATAGCGAAGAGGTCAAGGATCCAATCCTTCTTGTTTCTTATTACACATGATGGAACCACCACCAGTAAGGAATCCTTCAATCCTTCATCAAAACCAAAACTTAAGCACTTGGTGGAGAATCCAAGAAATGGGAGCTACTCTCCTTGAGCTCACCATAAACAAGGTTGAAGATGTTGATGGTGTCCATGGAGTGGTGCTAGTGCTTCCTTCCTTTCTCTTCTTCTCCTTCTCCAATCTCCCTTCCAATCCTTTCTCTCTCTAGTTCTAGGGTTCATCTTGTTCTTGTGGTGTAGAGAGAGGGGGAGTGGTAAATGAATGGGTGAGTGAGAGAGTGGGTGAGAGGGTGCAACTCCTGCTGATGAAGTGCCCCAACACATGCTAACACATGGGTCCCACTCCCTTAAGTGGCAAACAACTCATTTCCCACTTATTGCTGCTGCACTGTAATCTGTCGGATGGTCTGATGCTAATGGCGGACGATCTGATAGTCTCTATCTTTGCTAAATTGACTAAGTCAGTAGATGGTTGATTGTTGATGACCGATGCACTGCTCTTTAGTAGTTCCTTGGGACTAAGTACGTGTTGAAGATGCCAATAGGATGAACCCTGATTCATGTAGAGGTTTCCTTTTACTCCGGGTGCAAGCCTGACAATGACTACTTAGGGTTTCCCATGGTGCTTCGATGTATTGTCTCATATATCTTCGGAATCTTTAGGGTAACTTGGTAGACAACTTCTCTTGATAGTTAGAAAATGACTACCTAAGGTGTAGCGAATTCAGGTCATTACAATTCTGCCCTCAAAATAGAGCTCGCCCTTGAGCTCGCCCGAGGGTACTTTGGGAAACTTTCTGAGGGCTAGGCATCTTATGATGCTATAGCAGAACCGTCCAATTTATAAAAGCTCAAGTACAATAGCAGCCCACAAAGCGGTCGCACTGTCATACTTGAGCCCATATAAACCCGGTAGTCCATCGAGTACCATGAAGGGTCTCGATTCAACAAACATATAACCAAGCTCATACATGATTCAACATACATGTCACACATTACATAAATTTCACAAATACAGTTCCATACATCAGAGTATGATTAAAAGTTATTACAAACCAAGTTCAGGTAAAATAGTAGCGGAAGCAATTAAAGTTTGAAACCAACATCTCCATCGTTGTTCAAATACTATTCTAGCTCATGATCACAATCCCACAAAAGCATAAGAGATGGATTAACAAGAGATGCCTTGCCTAGGGCCCTACTCCTTGTCCACAGTGGGATAGAAGTAGTTATTATAGTAGCCATGATACATCATATTATCTGCAACAATGGGAAATAAACCCTGAGTACAAGAAGGTACTCAGCTAGACTTACCCATCATAAACCAAAAATAAAGTGACTCCAAGGATCATGCAAGGCTTTATAAGTGGAGCTAACTTGACAACATTTTGCATAAAAAGCCACTAATTCAACTATACCTTTTATAATTCGATCATCAAGTTAATTATATCTATTCATATCTAGATTAACAACTAACCTGTGCCAAACATGTAGTATATTGTTAATGACAGCACAATAATAACCATAGTCATTTAATATTTCATTCTCAGAACATTCCACTTGCCATTAACAATACGATAGAAGGAAGCTCAGTCAAGTTTCTCACTATCCAAGAGAGACGATGATTCGAATTGATTTCAACCAGCTAGGAATTTATTCCTAACACAAACTTAGGTAGACCAGATTAACGGTCACCTTTGGTACAACTCAGGTCCACATTTTGCGGGTTCGATCAGTGCCGCACAATTGGGGATGACCAGCTGCCAGGATGTTCAGGCCCGACCTACCCTTGGGCTCATGTCTGGCTCCCCACATATCCTTACTACCATCCAGAGTGTGCACTCTTACAGAACGGAGCCTGACCAAAGTTGAGCTACTCGGCTTCACGGTTGGAATGAGTTATCCGGCCAACTAAGTGAGAGGAATGTGTTCGAATTGATCGAGGACCAACAACGGTATGATCCTTAATTGGCACAGATAGAATCACATGAGTCAACCTACAACATAGACTTCGTTCGGCCTCAATTTACAACATCCATGGTTCTTTTATACGATAGCAAATATAGCCAACCGTGGTTCAGTGCCCACGTATATCTCAAAGGTGACAGGAAATCACCCGACTTCTACCGGTCTAAGCATAGCTAAGCATATATTCGATCTTGGACCTACACAGGGTTAAAGGTATATATCTAGACAAGGTAGTTCTTTGCATCAAGTGTTTCCAATCAACTCCTATAACCTAATGCATCAAACATACAAAGGCTCAAGTGATATTTATAAAACATAGGAGACTTAGAATGCTCTGGGGCTTGCCTTCGATAAAGGAAGTTGGCCTATGATCCAGGCACTCAAGTAGGTCCTCAAGAGCTTGCTCCTCGCCTTTTGGATCTACGGGCTGAGATGCCTCCTATTGTTCTTCTAGCTCTTTATCAAATTCCAATAGAGTTATCCCCTTGGACGATCCTATGTGCATGAGCAGGAAATAAGATATCATGGATGCATATATAATGACATGTATAATATGATATGATGTGATGAATGCATCCTCATAAGTGTTCTCAGTAGCATTGCATTAAGGTGATAAAAAGATACATTTTCTTTTACTGAGTAGGTGCATATCTCTTCTCTAGTAACTTAAACAAACACTTATGTAAATAATTTTCTAGACTACAAGACAACAACCACTTGTTTTGACCATAAATGGAGTTATACACATAAAAATAATATGGTTGTGGACATTCTAGAAATCTTATGAAATTTCCTACAACTATCTTTTAATCGTCTTAATGTGATTCAGTAGTTATCTAAGTCAAACAATTCAATCTTTTAGATCTGTCCAGAGAGCAAGCATTTGAGATAGAAGATTTCTAACCACCATAATTCTCAAATTATAAGTCCTGTGACTATGAAAATTTAACACAATGTAGATAAGTAAGTTATCTATAACTTTGTTATTAACCATCTTTACAGCAAAGATCATTATCATCATGAAATCATCACCACAACAGAAAACTACACATGCAGTCATCTAGTTGAATTATAAAGCAATAATTAACTAGTTGCCTACAAACAAATACATCTAAGCCTCACTAACAGTATCAACAGATTATAAGCATCACACACACCACAAAAACATCATGGTTTAGCCTAACTAATTTATTTATATTCATTTATTAATTTCCTTAGATAATAAGGTGATTTATAGAGTAAATATTTCTAGTGCTCAATAAATTCCTAGAAAATCACAGTAGGCTACACATGACCCTAATAGTCTACTGTATAAATTTCATGCCATTTAGATAAGTATAGCTACCTCTACAAAAATGACAAATTATATATGCTTATTTTTGCAAAAATAGTTTAGCATAGTGAAAAGTGTCAATCAACAGATTTCATATTTTTCTTACTTTCCTCCTAGCATGAGAATAGTGTGTAAAAAATTGAATGATCATATGTTATGTATTTTTACCCCAGTTAATTTCACAAGAATCTAGCAATTAATTAAGATTAAATACAAAGACCCTATTACAAGTATGTCTACTATAGGTTTAGTATGTTTCCTGGCTAGATCATGTCAGCACCAGACCAGAAAAATTGGTATCACAATTTTATCACTTTCCTAACTCAAGTTATGCATTTTACAAGATATAAACTACTTTAAAAGCACTTATCTTGCTCAATTTAATTCTCCTAGAAAAATACACTAAGTAGTAGATTTCATTTTTTTATTCAAATAGTACTCTTCATGATGAATCTAACAAAATTTGGTTCACCTCATTTGGATACACCTAGCTCTAGATATAATTTTTGCAAGTTAGTATTCAAGTCTGTGAGAAATAAACAAAAACAACTAAACCCTAAATGCTAGGTGCACCCAGTGTATACATCCTACTATGACTGACACGCGGGTCCCACAATAAACCCAGCCCCACATGATAGCGAAACAGAACAGAGGTGCACTTTGACCGGCGAGGTCACCGACGATGAGGTCACCACCGACGTGTTCCCCTCCTCGTTCCGCACCTAGTGGGCTAAGTGGGCGAACCCCTGATGGTGGTTGGCTACGGCAGCGGCGCTAATGGCGGATGGTGGCGGCAATGCAGTGGCGCACCTATCGTTTCTGGCCATGGCATGCTCAGGCGAGCTCGACTTCAGTGTCCTGGGGGTATAGCGGAGATCTAGGGTTAGGTTGGAGCTACGGTGGAGCGGCGATGAAGCTTGGCCACGTGCATGGCTGCACGGTGGCGCAAGCACATCGGCGGCACAATGATGTTTCAGCATGACTACAGCTGTAGCGGGGAACTAGGATACGGCGTGAGCACCTACGAGCTAGGGCGATGACAGACCGATGGAGAAGAAGGTAGGAGCTGCGGTGGATAGGGCTGGCCATAGGTGGGCTTGGAGCTTGGCTGTGCACCATGGCTATGGCGGCGACGACGACGTGAAATGCAGCCTCACCTGAGCTTGAATGGTGATGCTAGAGGGTTGGCAAGGTGGAGTGAGGCGTGGCGGAGCTGTGTGCATGAGTGATCGAAGAATGGCTCGGCGGTGGTGGCGCACGAGCTCAGCGGAGGTCGGCGGCAATGGCGCGGCGCGCTGCGGCTTTGCTTGGGCGCGGCAAGGGCAAGGGAGAGGCAGAGCGAGGTTTGTGAGAGCGAGTGAGGAGGGAGGGTGCGTCGCTGCCGTTTTGCTACCCACGTTAGCCTGACTAGTGGGAGCGTTGTCGGCGGTCGGCCACCTCGCGGGGTGCGCGGCCTGAGCATGGTTGGCCATGACGGCCGGCAATTTGAATCAGCCAAGTCCAATTCAGTTGACTAATAGCGCTACTTGATGCCTCTATATCTCCTAATCTAGTTCGAGTTAGCAGAATTGGTATTAGTGAAAGTTGTAGAGCTACATGATTGCTACAAGATTACTTAAGGGAGTTTTGTCTAATTCACAATGGTTTTGAAACTACAAAGTTGTAAAGTGAGCTACTTTGAAACTAAAATCAGCATTCTACACTTAGAAAAATTTTAACTCACAAAACAACATTTTGTTGGAACTTGTGAGCTTTATTTGACCATGTTAGACACTGAATTAGCTCATGACCCTTAAATAAAGTTTGTTACCCATGATGTGAACTACAACTTTTATTTAGGTCACATAGCCATGCAAATACTGTAAGCTAATGTTCAACTTTGGTCAAACTAGCATCATGAAAATGACATTACAAAGTAAACCAACACTTAGAAGCAAAATTGGCTTAAGTGATGAATATAAACATTGTTCCAAATATCATTCTAGATGTGTCTAAGGTATTTTGGTGACCTCACAACCAGCTCATGCATTGGTCACATATGATCACAAGCATAATTAAGCATATGAGCAACATCACCTATGATAAAGAGAAGGTAAATGAAATGAACCTTCATATGCTCATGCTGATGATTGCTTAGATGATGCTTGTGCTTATGAAATGCTAATGCCAAATGCAATTCTTAACACTAGGGTGTTACAGCCCCTCCCCCTTATAGAAATCTCGTCCCGAGATTTCTAAGACCTACCATTCTTCATAAAAAGCGGGATAGACTTCACGCAAATAATCCACCCGTTCCCATGTGGCATCTTGTTCACTATGGTTATTCCACACCACCTTGTAGAACTTAATGACCTTGCTCTGGGTTACTCTTTCCCTTTCTTCTAGCACTCGGATTGGTTTCTCTTCATAAGTCAAATCCGATTGGTGCTTAATGTTGGTGGGTGCAGTAGCTTCCTCAGGTATGTGAAGACATCTTTTTAACTGAGAAACATGGAAGACATTGAATATAATACTCATCTCTGGAGGAAGTTGTAACTTGTAGGCGACATTTCCCTTCTGTTCAATAATCTATTATGGGCCTACCTACCTAGGCTCAAGCTTCCTTCTCACTCCAAATCTCTGCAACCCCTTCATGGGCAAAACTTTTAAGTACACATAGTCTCCCACTTCAAAGGTTAGTGGTCTTCTTCTTTTATCAGCATAGCTCTTTTGTCTAGACTGAGCTACTCTCATATGCTGTTGAATGATGCGTACTTGCTCTTCTGCTTCGGTGATAAAATCTATGCCATAGTATCTTCTTTCTCTGGGCTCAATCCGATTCAAGGGAGTTCTACATTTGCAACCGTACAAAGCTTCAAAAGGAGCCATCTTGATGCTCTCTTGATAACTATTGTTATAGAAAAACTCGACTAAAGGTAGCCACTTTTCCCATGAACCCTTGGAGGATATAACACAAGCTCTCAGCATGTCTTCTAAGATTTGATTCAGTCACTTAGTCTATCGGGAGGTCAGAGGGTGATAAGCTAAGCTTCGCACAAGGTTGGTCCCTAACTTCTTGTGCAAGTGCTCCCAAAATCGAGAAGTGAATTGAGAGCCTCTATCTGATACAATGGTTCATGGCACCTGATGAGGACATGACACCCATGCATATGACCATGTTTGGCACATGGTATGGAGGGGTAGGAGGCCAGTAAGGGTGTCCAAGTCAAGAAGGAGGTCTGAGGCTAATTTGGTTCGAGTCCCCGAGGTGGAGGCCCAAAGCAACTCAAGTTCGAGTCTGTCTTGGCCTCCAGGACCAGTCTGCCTTAAACTGGTCACCCAAGACGCATCCGGACTCCGTTTTCAATGATCCACATATGGATGGAAAGATAATTGGATAAGGAAGCCAACCCAATTGGTTTCACATCAAAATCCCTTCGGAATCAACAGGAATCATCGAAATAAGTCAGTATCCAGAATCTGTCAGGGTGCTGCGATACCGTCTTTTGGTCCGTTGGACCGTGTATCGTGTTTGGGCCCATTAGGGGGCACGTCCAGGGGGGTGACACCCAAGACTCTATAAATACCAGCCATCGCTCTCCTTAGGGTTTGGGTTTTGTTTAGTTCTTGATTTCCTCATAAAACAGACATCGTTTTGTGGCAACTGTGCCGCCAAGGCTGCTTGCTGTGAACTAGGGCCCCAGTTCTTGATCTTGTTCGCCTGTGGCGATTAGTCCTTTTGAATAAAGACTTGAACTCCTTCTCGTTATTATAAGCCTCATATTTATTTGCAATTTCAGATTGCGTTCATCCCGTTCTTGCTTGTGTTCTCGATTCGTTTGCAGGAAAGCCTTCTCGGCGAGGTCAATGTGTTCACGTGGTTGATAACCAACGGAGCAGTGGTGCAATGGTTGCGGGGTCCGAATCAGTCTTGGTTCGAAGCCTAGATCATGCATGTCGAGTCTCCACCAATCGACGCTATCATACCTTTCGGAAGATCGGGCCTAGTCTACATCAAGTGGTATCAGAGACCTTGTTACCCGTTAGGTATAACTTTGTTTTCCCCTTTATATTGTTATTGTTTTTGCATTACCTATAGTCCACAAAAAGCCAAAAAAATATACATTGTCACATATTCCCTGTCCTATAGCCTCATTGTGCTGTGCAATTTCATCTCTGTTTCGTGTTGTTGAGTTTGTGCCCTAGGTCAAGTTCTGGTTGCTGGTTTTAGATCATTTTTTAGTCCAGTTTGTGTTTTCCCCTTTGTTTTTCATCATAATCCATGAACATCTCCAAGTCTTGTTGAGTTTCCTTTGTATTCATCAAACCCTAGTCCACACCATCTTATTTGTTACACTTGTCTTCACTGTTTCCATCAAATCCTTGCTGCCGTGACCAATTTTGCGCACATTGTTCCCGTTTTGTCTCCTAATTCGGAGTCCATTCTTAAAACTCGTCTAGTTTTCGCATATGAACTCAGATTTTGATATTCCATATATTAAAATCGATCAAAAAAAATTTTTGGATCCGTCCATCCCTGGCTTTGCCGGGGTCGGAGATTTTTATTTTGGTCAGAAAGTGGTCACAAGATCCTGTTTTCGTGGTCACAAGGTTTTTGTCGATTTCGAGCACGTCTTCTGAAAATTCCACAGGCCACGTCTTTCACTTGTTTAAGCTCATATTTTCTATGGTTACTTCTTTTGTGCTCCTAAGTGAAGAAAAAATATCAAAAAAATAAAAAGAAAAAGTCAAAGAATCCTAAAAAAACAACGACAGCCAAAAATTGAGAAAATAGAGAGGGGCAAAAGTGGAACAATATCTAGAGGAGCACATAGAGATCGCCATTTGAGCCGTGTTTGCGTGTGCTGATTTCGACCTTGTTCCTAATCATATTCTTGCTGTTCACATCACTTAATACATCTGGTACTTAGAACACGAGTAGGTCAGCAACTAAGACAAGCACTTAGGATACTTATTCAGCTTTGCTATTTAGTTGCGAATTTCGCTATTCCTTGCTACTATATTGTGCCTGTCCAAGCTCCACTTTCTTCTAACCAAGTACATGTTCGTCTTGCAACTGTTACACTCAAGCTACGATGGTATCACAGTCACCGACCGATTGCACCGCTGTTGCTTTGGTAAAAACACTTGTAAGACCGTGGTAAGACGCTTGAGAGTTGAGTGTCTTGTTTTTCCTTGTCCACAACCTAAGTAGTTGATAGGGATAATACTTTTTTGTTGTCTTTTGTTGTCTTCTAACAATGACAGGTTGTTCATATCCACTGACTTATGATGGTATAGGTGCTGATGAGTACATGGAGTGGGAAATTGCCATAGATAACATTTTTGCTACTCGCTTTATGTGTCCAAAGAGGAAGGTAAAAAATGCAGCTAGTGTTTTACAACATTCTGCTTTATCTTGGTGGGAGTCTTTAGATCCTTCTGATAAACCTCAAACTTGGAATGATATGAAACTTCTTATGCGAGAAACCTTTGTTAATCCACCTCCTGTTTTGACTTCATATGATGAGGTGTACCATTTAGAGGAAGAGTCTGTTGTTATTCCTCTTGCTATGACTAACCTTCTGCAGGATAATGTACATAAGCGAGAGGATGACATGGAAGAAAATGAGGAGCTCACAACCTCATGCAAATTCAGAACCAACACTTCACAATGCACCTATTACTCCTACTGAAAACACAGGTCATGCCCATGGTGCTACACTCACAGAAGGTGAGAATTGTTTTAATGTACTAAATTCTTCCACACACCATGTTATCATAGAACAATTGTTAGTGGAACCCTCTCTTGATTTATCTTTGTCCCATGATAATTTGCCTTGTGATAAAGATGAATTGGTTGATGATGCTTTAGTTTTACATGTTTTGGAACCAACCACTTGCGCTGAAAATAAACATGTTATTCATATTGCTACTAAAACTGATGAGTTCAAACTGTTGTCTTCTTTACATACTTTGGATTACATTGAATTTGATGTTTTGTGTAACCTAGATTGTTTGGAGGAGAGCCTATTTAAATATGTTGATTTGCCTTGGTTTTCTAAACATACATATCATGTTATTGGCACATATAACAACAAGGGACAATATATGATACATCGAGTATACATTCGCAGTAATATGAATTCTCCTTTTGTTGTACAAGGTTATGATCGTTTAGAGGTCAGCCATAATCATACAAACATTTTCTCATGTTCCTCAAAGAAACAAGTTCACTTCCAAGAAGGGGAGCATTGTTGGTTGCTATCTATGTCTGCTAGATCATCTATTCCTGCATTGTCTTTGGTTAGTTCTAATCTTTTGCAGGATAGTGTTGACATACATCGTGTGCATTCGGATCATGGAGTCTACATGCTTGTTGAAATTTTTATGCGAGATGACATGCTACAAACTTGGAAACATGGTCATATTCCTTCTCACAATTATTTTAGTTCCCTTTGTTTTCGCAACCCCATTCTCCTTTATGTTGTGCAGGATCAGTTTCAAGCACAATCGACACCGAGGACGACTTTTCGTCAAGAAGGGGAGGATGATGAGGACATGACACCCATGCATATGACCATGTTTGGCACATGGTATGGAGAGGTAGGAGGCCAGCAAGGGTGTCCAAGTCAAGAAGGAGGTCCAAGGCTAATTCGGTTCGAGTCCCCGAGGTGGAGGCCCAAAGCAACTCAAGTTCAAGTCTGTCTTGGCCTCCAGGACCAGTCTGCCTTAAACTGGTCACCCAGGATGCATCCGGACTCTGTTTTCGATGATCCACATATGGATCGAGAGCTCATTGGATAAGGAAGCCAACCCAATTGGTTTCACATCAAAAGCCCTTCAGAATCCACGGGAATCATCAAAACAAGTCAGCATCCAGAATCTATCAGGCTGCTGCGACACCGTCTTTTGGTCCATTGGACTGTGTATCGTGTTTGGGCCCATTAGGGGGCGCGTCCAGGGGGGTGACACCCAAGACTCTATAAATACCAGTCGTCGCTCTCCTTAGGGTTTGGGTTTTGTTTAGTTCTTGATTTCCTCGTGAAACAGACATCGTTTTGCTGCAACTGTGCCGCCAAGGCTGCTTGCTGTGAACCAGGGTCCCAGTTCTTGATCTTGTTCGCCTGTGGCGATTAGTCCTTTTGAATAAAGCCTTGAACTCCTTCTCGTTATTATAAGCCTCATATTTATTTGCAATTTTAGATTGCGTTCATCCCGTTCTTGCTTGTGTTCTCGATTCGCTTGTAGGAAAGCCTTCTCGGCGAGGTCAATCGTGTTCGCGTGGTTGATAACCAATGGAGCAGTGGTGTAATTGTTGCGGGGGTCCGGATCAGTCTTGGTTCGAAGCCTAGATCATGAACATTGAGTCGCCACCAATCGACGCTATCATACCTTTCAGAAGATCGGGCCTAGTCTACTATCTGAGCTATGTAGATTGCTGCATACTGATGCGGTCGATAGTTGGTTCTCATAGGAATGAAGTGCGTGGACTTGATCAGGCAGTCTACAATTACCCATATTGAGTTGAAGCCCTTCTGAGTAGTCAAGAGTCCAACAATAAAATCAATGCTGATTTCCTCTCACTTCCATCCTGGAATAGATAAAGGTTGTAGTAATCCAATGGATTTCAAATGAACGGCATTGACTCTACTGCAATTATCACACCTAGCGACATAGGTGGTGATCTCTTTCTTCATCTTGGTCCACCAAAAATGGGTCGTCAAGTCTTGGTACATCTTGTTACTGCCCGGATGGATAGACAACTTGGATGAATGCACCTCATCTAGAATATTATTTCTAAGTTCTCGGTCTTTTAGTACCACTAGTCTGGCCTCAAACCATAGCACACCTCTTTCATCCAACCTAAAATGTTTGGTTTCCTATTCTTTCATCTTTCTCTTAATGTGAAATACACCTACATCTGTCTTCTGTAGCTCGATGATTTTGCTTTCAAGTGAACAACTAACAGTGATATTGTGTAGCACTACAAGATGTAACAAATTTAATCCATCTTCCAACAAGGCTTCTAAGGTGTTACAATGAGATTTCTGACTAAGTGCATCTGCTACAACATTGGCTTTTCCTAGATGGTAGTGCACTTCCAAATTATAGTCCTTGATTAGCTCTAACCATCGATGTTATCTCATGTTCAGCTCAGGTTGAGTGAAGATATATTTGAGACTTTTGTGATCAGTGTATATGTGACATACGTTTCCTAGCAAGTAATGTCTCCATATGTTCAATGCATGAACAACTACGGCGAGCATGAGCACACACCCCAAACTTGTACCTGATCCATCACAGAACACATCAAAAGACTTCTCAATGTTGGGTTGTGCTAAAATAGGAGCTATAGTTAATAAGGTCCATAAGGTGTGCAAAGCAGCTTCACACTCCGACATCCAATTAAACTTCTCATCCTTCTGAAGTAGTGTTTACACCAAAATTTGGAAGAAGGATCTCAGAAGCTCGAGCGCTCCCAAGATCATGTCAGCAAGGGATCAATTGCTTATAGATCGAAACCAGCTGATTCGGATGCAGCGCTAGAATCGGCTTTCTTCATATAGCGCCAGCAGATAACGACAGAGGCTATGATCGGCACTGGGATGAGACATGCTGGACTCTACAAAAAGGGAAAGATTAGAGTCCAAGTTATCTTAAATTAGGAATGTTTTCATTATGCTAAAGATTGTATTGAGTCGTACTCGAGCAAGGTTCGTTTTTAGGCTTCGGGTATAAATACCAAACCTCGGCTATTGTAAAAAACAACAATCAATCAAATACAAAGTCAATTACTTTTTTTGGCTCCGGCCACCCCTTAGGAGTAGGAGTAGAGTAGATCTCGGCGAGTTCTTCAGCGAGTACGACTGCATTGATCTGGTCAACCTCCACTACTTGTCTGTAAGTACCGTCATGGTTTATACCTCTGTTCATATGGCTGCATCGATCTGGTCGACCCCCACTGTGACTCTGGTATAGGCTAGTTATCGATTCTTGTCTAATTCAAGTATGGCCTGTGTGATTCTGCCTCACACCCCACTGTTTGAATTAGATCAAGGTCAAGTTATCGGCTCTACCTTAGTATGACAGTCTTTGGTAGATTCATTAAGTTATCGATATTGCTTATTGCTTTCATTGTTTATCTAATTACAGCAATATCACTCTACCTGATTGAGATTGATCTGGATCGGCCTTATATCTTATTTAACCCATCGTTTGCCAATCTAAAGTTGATCTAATCTACAGCTTAAATGATGAGTTATGTTTTATCGGCTGTTTTACATCAATCTTAATCGTGCATAGCGTGCGGTTAAGGCATGTGCGATCTTGAGTAGATCTATTAGTTAGCGAGAACCATTTCATGGCCCTTTATCATGGCCTGTGGGATTCTGCCTCTCACCCCATTGTTAGCACCGTGGAGTGCGGATCGTTAGTTAGTAGACCCATTCCTGAGAAGGCATGACCTTAACTGTGCGCTATGCCTGAATCGGCTGTTTAGCCGATATCGAATGCTTTCATGGACAGTTCACATTACGAGATCATTAAAGTAGAGATAAGTTGAAAGATATGTTAGCCCCATGATCTTATTATTGTATTACGGCCTGCATGATTCTGCCTCATGCCGCACTGATATTAGTAATGAGTTAGGGTCGTCGAGTCTTTTGTTGTTTCTACGGCCAGCATGATTCTGCCTCATGCCCCACTGGTCATGGCGATGGATGAGATCTAACATGTTCACTAGATTTATCTTTATTAAATGGTTAAGCAGTGTTGAATTATCTCTTTATACAAAAAGGAGTTCGGTTACTTGTAATCATTGGCTCAGCATAAACCGATCATCATTGATATCTTATTGCCATTGATTAATATTTACTTAAATAATATTTATCCTGAATGATAACCGATTCTTCTTATACAACCCCATGAGCTTTAATCCATTTATTCTTATGAATACGCTGGAATCGACTATTTAGTCGATCTCCTCTCATATCGGCTCTCAGAGCCGCACATTCAGGACTGTCTGGCAACACCGGCACATTCCACCCTTAATTACTGATGAGCTTTCTCTCCTTATCAATTGTAGGGTCAAATTGACTGGCATGTCTCGGGAGGATTGCGTAGGATCGAGCACCCTTGCGCTAAAGCTAGGCGGATCTGCTCCATCGAGCAGACCTTTCCGGCTTGCTGCGTTTGTCCTCGGCACGGAGGCAAAAATTCTGTGTCGACACACGTTTCTGGCACGCCCGATGGGACACCACAATCGTCATGGTGGCTCACAACAATGACAACATCCTTATGGTACACTATGAAGACCTACCTGATGAAGATAAGGATACCATCAGCAAGGCTACAGAAGAATTTTAGAATAAGTGTTTGTTGTCCTACACCAAAACACGTGACAGCACAATTATTCAGAAATTTCCACTACCAAGAGTTCTACTACACGGGCAGATAGATATAGTTGAAGATGAAGACAGACGTTTCTTTATAGAAGCCATAGACAAATCTGTTCGTAATGCCATATCAAGCCGCAATGGAGCTTTCGTTGACGCATTTCACAACGCCATGAAAGAGATGATTCATGGGATTCCAGTTGGTCAGGTTGGATCAACTTGTTATGACATTCCAGATCCGTCGACTCAAGGGACTAATCAAGTCGGTACCAGCCATCAAGAAGTAGTACCAGCTGGTAATGGTAATGTCTAGGCACTTCAAGGTTCATCTAAACAAACTCTAGGCACTGCTACGAATCAAGTACAGTACAATCCTAGACCGTCAATACAGCATGTACAACAGCCGACGGGGCAAAGTCAGAACCAGATGATCAATTTTGGCACCTCAGGCCACATACCATTGTCGGCTCAAAAAATAGCACCATCAATTCAGAAGATCCATAGAGATATATATCCTTATGTCTATAATCAGAGACTTCAAGCAGCAAGCCAACAAAGGACCCAACATATTGAGATTCCACAAGGCTATCACTATGGAATGGATTATAACACCCTCCACATGATGCCAAATCTAGGATATCAAGGCACATGAGATTTCAATCCACAGATGGGTCAGCAAGTACCGAGAAATCCAAATCCGCAAGCTGATGAGTTGCTGCTAAAGGTGACCGAGATGATGAAGAATTAGTTTGGTCTAAGGCCAAAAGGGCTGACCTTTTCATATAAACGTCCATATCTAGAGTGGTATGATTTGGTCGCTCTTCCTACAAATTATAGGCTCCCAGAGTTCGCCAAGTTCACTGGTCAAGACAGTACAAGCACAATAGAACATGTCAGTCGGTATCTTACACAATTGGGTGAAGCATCAGTTGAGGATGCCCATTGGGTTCGTTTCTTCTCCTTATCCCTATCAGGGCTAGCCTTCACTTGGTTCTCGTCACTACCAGTCAACTCCATTGTCAATTGGGCTGACCTGGAGAAGAAGTTTCATACATATTTTTACACTGGGACTGGAGAAAAGAAGATCACCGATCTGACGACCATGAGACAAAGGACTAATGAATCAGGCACTGAGTTTCTTCAGAGATTCCAAGAGACTAGGAATTTGTGCTTCTCATTGAGTTTGGCCGATGATCAGCTAGCTGTTTTAGCTATCCAAGGAATGCTGCCAATGTGGAAGGAAAAGTTGCTAGGACAAGAATTTGACAGCTTGGGTCAATTGGCTCAACGAGTAGCAGCGCTCAATAGCCAATTCCAGAGTATGCGCAGAGACACCCGATTCAGAAGAGTACCACCATAGCCAAAGCTTATGATCTATACTCAGCCCATGATGACTATAAAGATGAAGAAGAGGAGGTTGCTGCAGCTGATTGGAATTGGGGCAAAAAGATAGTAATGGTGCCAAATCCTTGGGGAAGAAGAGTCGAGGAGAGCTATGACTTTGATGTCACAAAATTGGACAAGCTCTTTGACTTTTTACTTGAGATGGGCTAGATCAAATTGTCGGACAATCATGTTATGTTGCCCCCTAAACAATTGAAGAATAAGAAGTTCTACAAGTTCCATAATGCTACTTCTCATTCCACTAATGAGTGCAGAATTTTCTGGTAGCATATACAGAGGGCTATTCAACAAGGGAGGCTCAAGTTTGATACGCCTCAGAAGATGAAAGTTGATGATAATCCTTTCCCAGGAGATCACAATATGGTTGATGTTGGGATATTCAAAGGAAAAACTAAGGTCCTAACATCGGCCAAATCAAGAAAAGACTGAATAGTCGATCCCAAGATGCAAATATCGGCTGATGAATACAGAGAGGTTAAAAAATGTCGTGATCAGCAGAAGAGCCAATATGAGTAGGGGGAACATCAAAGGATGGAGCAACGAGGCTGCGAGTCACATCTCGTATCCTATTGAATAAGTGGTGGTGGCAGAAGGAAAAAGATCATCAGCAATGGTTAGAGGATCAAGAATACCAGCGTCAACTAGAAGAAGAAAGGTATGAAAGGAAGCAAGCTGAATTGCACTAGAATTGTCCTTTCTTCAGATACTGCTAGAACAAAGGTTTGAAATTGCCTACCAGACATGACTGTCCAGAATGCAGTAGTCAATATTGGGAGTTTAGGCAATCTTAAATCAACCGCCGGTCTATCCATGCCCATAATGCATATCATCATAATAACATGAATCGGTGTTTAAAAAAATAAAAGTATTCATGATCAGTTGGGAAAGAGAGTTGTTGACCAAGATTGGGCTGATCATGAAGAAGGAAACAACCAGAGGGAGCATGTTTGGCAGGAAGGCCAATGGTGCCCCAGAGGTTTAACAAGAAGCCAGAAGAGAAGAGTGCAACGCCTAAGGAATAAGGAGATGGAACAGGCTCAGCCATCTGGTAAAACTCAAGTGTGGCGTACCAAGCAAATAGCTGATAAGAAACAACCATTGGCTAATATCCAAATGGCTTTTCTATTGCCATCAGAATTTAGAGCTCCGGTGGATTAGGAAGTTTACTCAGACTTCGATGAATCAGAATATGAAGAGATGGTTGCCAAGTTGATGGTTACACACCAAGCGATATTTGATAAGCTAGTCAAACATTGGCACTTGAAGGCTTTATACATGAAAGGTTTTGTTAATGGGAAGCTGTGGGGGTATTAACCCCTATACCCTTACGGTTAAGCTTGGACCAGCCCGGATCGGTGGGTCCGGTCCACCAAAAGACGACGTGCGGCCCGGTCAACCTGATCGGAGTCCCGCGCAAGGAGTCAAGGTGGATTTGGCGATCAAGCAAGATCCTGGTCGATTAGAATAGGAATCCTTATCCGGCCACATATGGCAATTATAACCGGCTAGGATTAGTTTCCAGATCTATAACCCTGCCCCCCAGACTATATAAGGCGGGCAGGGGACCCCTCTAAAAAACATCTCTCATTGACATACAGCAATACAAATCAGACGCAGGATGTAGGTATTACGCCTTCTTGGCGGCCAAACCTGGATAAAACCTCGTGTCTGTCTTGCGTCACCGTCTTGTTTGTGGCTTGTGCATCTGTCTACTAACAATCTACTACCTTGGGCATACCCCTAGGTAGACTGCCGACCATATTTTGTCGACAGTGGCACGCCAGGTAGGGGGTGTGCGTACTGCTCTCCAAGCAAACAAGATGGTCATCATCTCCGGCTCCATGGCTACGCCGAACGGCCTCACGTTCACCATCGGCCAGATCACCTAGACCACTGGTTCCGATGACTTCATTGCCATGACCACGGAGGAGGCGTGGATTCAGTCTGCGCCGACCACTACTTCACCTGCATCGGCTACGGCTCCGACCACGGTGGATACAGCTCCGACCACGACGGATATGGCTCTGACCACGACGGATACGGCTCCGACCACGATGGATCTAGCTCCAACCATGGTACATCTGGCTCTAACGACGCCTACATCATCTTCAGCCACGCCGACAACCCGTCGTCCGCTTCCCTGCTACAAAGGGAAGCAGATCGGCAACACCGACCTGCTCGACTCCATCGATCGGGTCGGCTCCAAACTCACTAAAACCCTAGCTCTGGTAAGTATGATTCAAAGTCAACCTAATGAGCAGGTAACCGCTCCCCACAACAGATCTACCTGACTAGCTCAGACCAGTCGTCCTGCATGACTTGGTACAGATCTCGTGGTCATATCTACTCCTGAGGGGCGCTCCGCTCGTCGCCGGCCAGCCTTCATGATGGGTTTCTGACTCTTCGAGTACAAAGCCTCGATGGAGAACCACCAGGTCCATCCCTACGGCCTATGAAACGCTGCATCTAGCTATGCGTACAACCTACAACGCCACCTGGATCTGTGTTTTATGCACCGACCTCGGCCAAAGCCATGCAACTTCGTCAACATGATCTGGATTGAAGATTATCAAGAAGGATCCGTCCACATGGTCCAAGAGGGTGACTCCAGCTCCTCGTCTGGCACCGCATCTAATGCCTCCATCCATACCAAGCTCCAGCATCACGACGATGAAGGCGTCGAATACGATCTGGATATCCCAGATCATGCCCCGGGGCTCCCACAATTCCCGTCTTTCCCGCTAAGGCGAGGGGGTTTGATCAACGTTGTCAGCAATGACGAACCACCGGCAGTTGGCGAAACAGAACAAGAAAGGACTGCACGTGAAGCGCGCAACATTGACCGATTTAATTGCCGGCAAATCGAAGCCGAAGCAGACCAGGAGGCACGACGCATAAGGGTCCAGCCGCGTGACCTCAACGATGCTTTCGACAGGGTGGGGCACAAGCAGGTCTTCAGGACTCCAAGTGCCAACGTAGCCATCGCCATGGCGACAATGCAACAGCTACCCAACACCCCAGAAACCCAAGCGGTTCGTGATGAAATACAAGCCTATCTAACGGCTGCTATGGCCTAGACCGCAGAGATTGTAAACCAAGCTCGGGCTCCATCTGTCTCAGTCGAGTCAAGCCACAGCCGCCAGCACCCAAGTCGCTCATAGCCACTCAACCAATGTGGCTCGCGCAACAACGACCTATCAGACAACCGTCAAGGCGGAAACGGTGGCCACGATGGTGGCCAGCATGACAACCGCCATCGGGATGACAACCGCCGCGACGTCTGGGACGATAATCGCCGAGACAACCGTGATAACCGCCGCGATAACCATGGCCGTAGGGCTAATCCAGATGGCAATTGAGATCGCCATGATGGCAATAATGATCTCCACCATTACCTCGGTGGACGCGATCTGCGCGCTCGCATCAACCAAAGAGCCGACGACCGAGCATCCGACGAGAGTTATTGCCGTATGGAATATGACACTGCTCACGGCCCGCCGGGTTTGAAGCAGTTTACTCCACACCTTCGCCAAGTCATATGGCCCAAGAATTTCAAGCTCGAGAAACTTCAGAAGTACGACGGCAAGGAAAACCCCGAATTATGGGTCAAGCTCCACGAGACTGCGTGCAGATCAACCATGGCTGACAAGCACGTCATGTCTAACTATTTCCCAGTCGCTGTTGGCCATGTAGGTCACCAATGGCTGGTCAGCTTGTCGGCGAACTACTTTGACTCTTGGAAGGAGCTCAAGCAAGCCTTCATCAACAACTTCATTGCTACTTGTGAACAGCCAGGCAACAAATATGATCTGCAATGGATTCGAGATCGAAAAGATGAGCCACTACGTGAGTACGTTCAGCGCTTCTCGGAGATGTGCATCAAGGTCCCATCAATCTCCGACAACAAGGCAATCGAGGCTTTCATCACTGGCCTCCACTTCCATGACGCCCTAAGGGACAAGCTCCTCCGCAAGAGACCTGAGTCGGTCACAGCGTTCCTGGCCACCGCTAAGAAATATGTGGACGCCAATGACGCTAAAAAGATAATTGTTGAAGAAGCAGCAAGGGTTCCACGCTTCGACCACCCCCCGCACCGCGATGACTACCGTGGCAACCGTGGTCGGAACAATAGTTTTGACCGCCACAACCAGCGCAATGACTCACGTGACCACCGCGACCAACGTAATCAGCGGCATAACCACCGTTACGATTATAGGAGCAAGCATGCTCGGGAAGACGACGGCGAGGTCAACACCATCAAAAAGGGTGGCGGACACTGTAACTACGAAGACGACTATGCCAAAGCATTGAAAGGGCCCTGCCAGCTCCATCCTAAGTCAAACCATACCATGGAGAATTGCCGCGTCCTCAAGACTATCTACACGCGTCAACAGGCTCCGGATACGTCTGACAAGCCTAACGACGCAGGGGAACAGCGCAACGAGGATAACGATGACGACGATGCAGACCCTCGTCATAAATACGTCAAGCCAACTGATTGCGTACACACCATCATCGGTGGCAAAGTGTCCATCGAGACCAAGCGAGAATGCAAGCTGCTCGCCCGCGCTTGCTTGAACGTGGCAAACACCGACAACCACCTCACCGATCCGCAGCTCCCTCCATGGTCTCACCGCGAAATCTCCTTTAGCAGAAAGGACCAATGGGCCACCATACCTGAACCAGGATGTTTTCCCCTAGTCCTCGATCCTTGTATCAACAAGGTTCAGTTCGACAGAGTACTGATCGACGGCGGCAGCTCCATCGATATACTGTTCAAGAACAGTCTGCCCACCCTGAAAATAGCCCAGTCGGACCTCAAGCCGTATGAGGCATAGTTCTAGGGCGTTCTCCCCAGACAGAGCTCTACACCTCTCGGGCAGATCACGTTACCTGTGCAATTTGGGACTCCGGACCACTTCCGCACCGACTACGTCAACTTCGTGATCGCTGACTTCAACGGCACCTACCATGCTATTCTTGGTCGACCGTCGCTCACCAAGTTCATGGCCATACCTCATTACAAGTATCTGGTGCTCAAGATGCCTACCGAGAAAGGAGTTCTAACCCTCAGGGGCAACGTATACGCTGCTTATACCTGCGAGGACGACAGCTTCAAAATAGCAGAGGCCCATGACCTCTCTATTCGCATGGCCGAGACCATGCTCGACGCTAAGAAGACCTCAGCCGACCACCTGGAGATCCCAGAGCTCGAGGCTCCACGCAAGAACATCATGTCCAAGGAGCACAAGGTGATCCAGCTGGTCGACAGTGATCCCAGCAAAATGGCCCTTATCGGGGCCAACCTGGATCCCAAATAGGAAGACACGCTCGTCAGGTTCTTGAGGAGCAACGTGGATGTGTTCGCATGGAAACCTACCGACATGCCTGGTGTACCTCGGAACTTGATCGAGCACTCCTTGAATGTCAACAGCAAGGCCAAACCTATCAAGCAGAAGCTACGACAGTTCGCTCGTGACAAAAAGGAGGCAATTAGGGTAGAAGTTACACAGCTTTTGGCAGCCGGATTTATCAAAGAAGTGTATCATCCGGAGTGGTTAGCCAACCTGGTTCTTGTATGCAAAAAGAATAATGAAAGGAGAATGTGCATTGATTACACTGATCTCAACAAACACTGCCCTAAGGACCCCTTCGGCTTACCTCGCATAGACGAGGTCGTAGATTCAACTGCCGGTTATGAGCTGCTTTCCTTTCTTGATTGCTACTCTGGTTATCACCAGATCGCTCTCAAAAAGGATGATCAGATCAAGACATCTTTCATCATGCCTTTTGGCGCCTACTGCTACACGACTATGTCGTTCGGGCTCAAGAACGCCGGGGCTACCTACCAACGCGCTATACAGGCCTGCCTCAATGACGAGATAAAAGACAGCCTCATCGAGGCTTATGTTGATGATGTAGTTGTCAACACTAAGGAAGCACGTACCCTTGTTGACAACCTGGAACGCACCTTCGCAGCCCTCAATACATTCCAATGGAAATTAAACCCAAAGAAGTGCATCTTTGGTGTTCCTTCTGGTATACTGCTTGGCAACGTCGTCAGTTACGACGGCATACGCCCTAACCCGGAGAAAGTCAAAGCTGTCTTAGACATGAAGCCCCCAAAAAAGGTGAAGGATGTCTAGAAGCTTACCGGATGCATGGCTGCTCTAAGCCATTTCATATCAAGATTAGGAGAAAAAGGACTACCGTTTTTCAAACTACTCAAAGCATCCGAGAAGTTTGAGTGGTCGGAGGAAGCAGACGCCGCCTTCACGTAGCTAAAACAATACCTTACATCACCTCTAGTCCTCACTGCTCCCAAAGAAGATGAAACTCTCCTACTTTACATTGCGGCAACCAATCGGGTGGTCTCCACTACCATGGTGGTCGAGCGCGACGAGCCGAGCCACGCCTACAAAGTACAGCGACCAATTTATTTCATCAGTGAGGTACTCAATCAATCCAAGACTAGGTACCCACAGATTTAGAAACTACTCTATGCCATACTGATAACATCCCGAAAGTTGAGACATTACTTTGACGGATATCGTGTGGTGGTCATGACCAAGTACCCTTTGGGGGACATCATTCGCAATAAAGATGCGAACGGGCGCATCGTCAAATGGGCAATGGAGCTATGCCCCTTCTCCTTGGAATTTGCCAGCCGTACTACAATCAAGTCTCAGGCACTCGTCGATTTCATCATCAAGTGGACAGACTTAAGCACGCCTGCCTCTCTGGGATCTGACGAATATTGGACGATGTACTTCGACGGCTCTCTCAACATTGACGGTGTGGGAGCAGGAGTTCTTTTCGTGTCACCATCCAAGGAGCAGCTCCGGTACGTCCTCAAGATTTATTTCCCAGCATCTAATAATGCCGCCGAGTATGAAGCATGCCTGCATGGTTTACGCATTGCGGTTGAGCTTGGTGTTAAATGTCTCTATGTCTACGGAGACTCGGCTCTATTCATCAACCAACTCAACAAGGACTGGGACACGACCAGTGAAAAGATGGATGCATACTGCAAATTGATCAGAAAGCTGGAAGGCAGGTTCTATGGCATCGAGTACATACACGTGGTCCGGGACAAGAACCAAGCAGCGGATGCGCTGTCAAAGTTAGGATCATCCTGAGCCAAAATCCCACATGGCGTATTCATCCAAGACCTGCTCACGCCTTCTGTAACACCTCTGGTGTTTTGACCTAATACTAAAATTTGACATGTCATCATGTGCATTGCAAAGCATTCATATAGTATAAAGTTTTGAATGCATTCACTAAATAAGGTTTATTTCATAATGTTGTTATTTCATGTGATGTGTTTCAAAAACCCTAAATACAGATCATGACCACAAGGGTTAAATTTCATGTGATCATGTGAGGTCATATGTCCTTTGACTCAAATAATCCTAATGGGCCATGTTACTGGTCAAAAATCAAAATCTAAGTGAAAGGTAGACAAATCAAATTTGAATTCATATTCAAATTATATAAGTCCTTTTTGCCCCTTTTTACTAATTCAAAATCCATGAGGAATTTGGGGTTGAGGCAAAAAGCAAAGTTGGAGATTATTTTGTAAGGATCAACTTTGGTATTCAAAGTTTTTCAAGTTTACATACAAAATTTGGAGTAATTTTGAAATGATTCAAATGCTCAAATGCACCCCAAATTCAAATTTCAAAATGGAGGTAGAATTTGAAAATGTTCCTAGAAGCAAAGTTGTAGAGTTTGAAAAATTGAACAACTTTCATTTTTGGAGATTTTCAACTTCTTTAGAAAATTTCTGAGTAATTTGAGAAATGAATGCAGTGGCAGTTTTGTAATTATTTCAAAAATTCACCTCCACCTCTCTGCTTGCCGCCGGCGCCACGCGGAGGTCACCGCCGATCGGTTTTCACCGCTTTCACGTGCAGTGACACGCCCAAACCTCCATGGCGAACCCGCCCGTGCGTTGGCGACACCGGACGCCTTCTTCCGGGCTATAAATAGCCACAGTCGCCGCCGTCGCTCCCTTTCTTTCCCTCTGCTCTGCTCCACCACTGCGTAGCTCTGCCGCTCGCCGTAGGCATCATCGAGCCGCGTCAGTCATTCCCAGCTATGTCAATGCGATCGCAATGGTCTTGTGCTCCTCCTCGATTTGCTCTCATCGCTGGAGTTGGCCGGAATCACCCGGCGCAACCCGTCTTCCCGGTGACCGGTCAGAGCTCCACCACGACTGCCCTCACCGTGGCCAGGCTGCTCCAGACCATCTCAGTCTTCACCGAGTCCACCATCGTGATCATAGTAAGCTCCTGAACGTGTTTATCACTTCGCTTTAGTCTCTACTGCAACGTCGTCGTGGTTACGTCGTGCGCCGCCGTGCCCGAGCCGCCATGGTCGGTGTGGAGCTCGCTCCCGTGGGTCTTCTATCGTTCTGAGGATTGGGTTAGATTCATGACATGGTGTAGATCATGTAGGTACAGCCCTATGTCGCTTAAAGGCCACTCATTGTGGATCTTCTGAACGAGACACTTTGTAGTACTAGTCACATACTCCGGTAAGCCTACTTCGGCTAATCCGATACTAAGACGAATGCCCACGCACTGGGAGTGGAGAGATGGCAGGAGTAGCGTGTACCCTCGTGGCTGGAATGTGGCTGGATTTGAGGTGTGCTGTACTCTTGGGTGGCGTGGAGACGGCTTAGTATAGGAGGATCCGGTAGCGAGGTTGATGTATGCAAGATTAAGTTCTACATATGTCGTGTGATAAGGAACCCCCAGCTGGGAATTGAATCAATTCGAATTGCCAGTGCTCCGTGGATATGGAGACTCGATTCATTATAGAAGCAATGTAGTACTGGTGAATTACTAAAATATGAGAAAAAGAATGGAATGAGAAGGAATGGAATATGGGAAGTGTATATTTAGTCGAGATAATGAACTAAAAGAACTTAGTGGTAAACTTGAAAATAGAATGAAGAATAGTAAGCTTTTGGCAAAGAACTTTTGAATCTTGCTACATCCTTACCTTGCTCCAAACCCCTGCATCTCTAAAGTCTTACACCCCGTTATGTCGGGTTAGTCTTGTTGAGTACTTTCGTACTCAGGGTTTGTTAACCCTTGTTGCAGGTGAGTCGCATGCGCAGGCTTGTTTTGGTCCCTGCTGCATGTCTATGTTTGAAGTCAATGACGATGAGGAGTGATGAATGGCCTTTGGACAAGGCACTAGTTTGTATGATAAATAAAGTTAATGTAATATTATCCCGCTACTATGGTTGTATAACACTTATGGTATTGTAAGTTTGAAAACAACTGGTTTGTAATTATGTTATCTTAAGACTTCCGCTATCTTTTACTCTGGTATATATTTGAATAAACGGTTGTAATCTGCAATGACTGTGATTGGGATCCTGTTTGAAAAGAGAATCTTGGATGATTTGGGTTTCCCGAGGACACCCGACAGACCTGTTGAGTTGTTGGGAACTCGTGTACGCTATCCGAGGTCTGTTAAGACAACGATAGGTGCATGTGGGCCCGATTCCTTAGGGGGTTCTGCCACAGCTGGTATCAGAGCGGTTCCCATCTAAGATCATTGTAGGTTACTTTGGAAAACCTTCAAAATGATTTGGATCAAGGAAAGTAAACATGATATTTTGAAAGTTCAATTTCTTTCTTCTTACCTTTGATCTAGACTCAATCCTGACTTATTTGAAAAGTTTGTGGTGGATAATATGATTAGGTTTGTCCTATGTATTATGAAAATCTAGTACTTATGATTATATTAATCTTTGGTACTTAGATTCGTAAGATCGATTCATGCATCATGCTTGAGCACATTGTATAATAATTCCCCTTAATAGTGGTTGGGTAAGTAATGTCAATCCCATTCTTGCTAACCCCCGTTATCCTCAAGCTATTCTTATAGTCCTACCCTAAATTCTTCAGGCTATGGCAAAGACCAAGAAAACCACACGCAAGTCCACCGGACCTCATGGAGTCCCTCATCACCAATTGGCACCAAGAAATCACGAGCTTGGTGAAGGAAGTTCCAAGAACCTAGGAGAGGAAGGATCTTCAAGCAACCCCGCCAACGTTGAGAACCTTAACAAGGAGCTCAACACTCTTCATCGAGCTCATGCCAAAGATCAAGAGGAGATGGCAGAAATGCAAAGAGGTATCACCATGACCATGGAGCTACGGAATGAAGCCTGGACACGAGAAGATGCGGCCAATGAACGCGTCAATGAGTTGGAGTTCTATGTAGAAGACCTGGAGATGGACAATGCCATTCTTCATGAGAATGTCCATATGCTGTATGCTCAACTTCATCCTCCTCATGGGGATGGTGAGGTTACCGATGAAGAAATGATTGTAGATCCAGGAGATGTCGAGAATGAAGAAGAGGAGGAGGACCCTGAGGAGTTAGTGTACTTCTCAGATGAAGATGAGGTTTCATCTGATATGGGCACGGATGCCGAAGACTAAAAGCTAGGAGTAGTAGTAGTTCCTTTACTGCTTTCCTAGAAAACCAGGGTTGTCTTGTGGGATACAAGACATGTAATATAAATAAGAACCCTTTGTAGTATGCAACCTTTTAAAAGCTTTCAATAAAGAATAATGTAAGTAAATGTGTTTCTCTAACAGATGCCTCGTCCTATCACCCGAACTGGTGCTAGTGGCTCGCATGATGATGATGAGTGCCCAAATCCTCCACCAATGCCCTCGACTATGGCAGATGCCATAGCTGCACTCGTCAACGCAACGGTAGAGAATGCCAGGCTGTTAAGGGAGTTGGCGCAGAACCAGCAGGCACCATACCCTAATCGTGGCCATCGTAATAATGGAAACGACGAGTCAACCTATGTGGATTTTACTGACACACGTCCGCCTGTATTCTCTAAGGCAGACGAACCTTTAGAAGCTGATGATTGGCTTAGGACAATAGAGCAAAAGTTCGAGCTGATCCACTGTACTGAGGTTCAAAAACCAAGGTTTGCGGCATAGCAACTCCGAGGAGCTGCTGGTGCCTGGTGGGCAAATTTGGTAGCAGTACAGCCCACTGGTCACCAAATCAACTGGAGGGAGTTCAAGGATGCCTTTAGGGCACATTATATTCCAGACGGTGTGATGACCATGAAGTTGGAAGAGTTCTTGGCTCTTAAGCAAGGGGAGCACCCGGTGATGCATTATGTTGGGTGTTTCAACCACCTGTCTCAGTATGCTATTGAGTATGTGAACACGGATAGGAAGAAAAAGAATCATTTTCTTTGAGGCTTGAACACTAAACTACAGACAATGATGGCAGCCTGTGGTAATGCAACTTACCATGAAACAATCAACATTGCTATCGCTTCGGAAGAAAATTACCGCCGACACAAGGAGGCGAAGAAGAAGAAAATATTTGCTTCCGGATCATCAAGTGGCAAGCGTCAGAAGATAGTATACCATCCTCAGAATCATGGCCATACGCCATTTCGCCCACAACAAGGCCAAAGCAGGCAGCAAATCTTCATTCGCCCTGCAACTAATACGCCTTATACTCATCAAGCACTGCAGCAGCAGAACAATACAAATAATGCAAACCACAATGCTAGTCCCCAGAATCACAATTTTCCATGCTATAATTGTGGTAAACCCGGGCATTTTTCCCGAGAATGTCCGTATCCTAGGAAGAACAATCCTGATGCAACCAAAGCCCCTATTAATCAAACTCAAAATCAGTACAAGGGCAATGCTCAGAACCATCAAAAGGGTCCCGCTGAGAAGAAAACTGGAAGGGTATTCTATACGCAAGTGGAATCTATTCCAGAAGGAGAACCGGTTATGATGGGTATGTTTCCCATTGCTAAGCATCCTACAATTACCTTATTTGATTCTGGTGCATCCCATACATTCATCAATCATACATTTGTTGTGAAGCATGGGATAGCTATTGGGGAAACAAAAGAACCCTATCATATACAGTCGCCTGGGGGATGAATCTGTACAAGGGAGGTAGTTCAGCATGTACCTATTGATTTGGGAGGTTATGAGTTCCCTACCAATATGCTGATATTAAAGGATCAAGATATAGATGTGATCCTTGGTATGAACTGGCTAACTCAACACGGGGCTATCATAGATGTCCTGCGTAGAACAATAAGGGTAAATGCACCTGACAGCAAAACCCAACTTCTCATCCAACTTCCTTTTCCTAAGAGTACAGTTGAGACAGTCTATGCAACTATTGTTGAAGGAGCCGAGGAAATTTCAGTGGTATGTGAGTTTACGGATGTCTTTCCCGATGACCTGCCTGGTCTGCCACCAGACCGAGACGTAGAGTTCAGAATTGATCTGAAACCAAGGACAGCACCAGTGTCCAGAAGAGCATATAGGATGCCACCGAAAGAATTAGTAGAATTAAAAATGCAACAACAAGAGTTGTTAGACAAGGGTTTCATTCAACCCAGTTCATCACCTTGGGGATGTCCTGCTATTTTTGTGAAGAAGAAGGACCAAACCTTAAGGTTATGTGTTGACTATAGGCCATTAAATGAAGTCACCATCAAGAACAAATACCCCTTACCCCGAATTGATTTACTTTTTGATCAACTTGCGGGAGCTAAGGTATTCTCAAAGATAGACTTAAGATCAGGCTACCACCAGATTAAGATCAGACGTGAAGATGTGCCAAAGACAGCGTTTACTACCCGATATGGACTATATGAGTACCTAGTCATGTCTTTTGGGCTGACCAATGCCCTGGCTCATTTCATGTACCTGATGAACTCAGTTTTCATGCCTGAGTTGGATAAGTTTGTCGTGGTGTTTATTGATGACATTCTTATCTACTCTAAGAGCAAAGAGGAACAAGCGGAACATCTCCGTATTGTTCTACAAAGATTAAGAGATCACCAACTATATGCCAAATTTAGTAAATGTGCATTTTGGTTAGAGGAAGTATAATTTCTAGGTCATGTGCTATCTGCTGAAGGTATAGCTGTTGATCCGAGCAAGGTAGAAGAAGTCCTTAATTGGAAAGCACCTACAACTGTTCATCAAGTTCGTAGCTTCCTGGGGTTGGCAGGGTATTACCGTCGGTTTATCCCTGACTTCTCCAGAATGGCGAAGCCAATTACTGGATTGCTGAAAAATCAAACTAAGTTTGTATGGTCAATAGAATGTGAAGAGGCCTTTCAGACATTGAAGAAGTTGTTGACAACTACACCAGTATTAGCACAACCTGATATCGAGAGGCCATTTGATATCTATTGTGATGCATCTGGAATTGGTATTGGCTGTGTTCTTATGCAAGAAGGCAGAGTCATAGCATATGCTTCCAGACAACTCAAGAAGCACGAAGAACATTATCCCACCCATGATCTTGAATTAGCTGCGGTTGTCCATTCACTCAAGATTTGGCGACATTATTTATTGGGCAACATATGTCATATCTATACGGACCACAAGAGTCTGAAATACATCTTCACTCAGTTAGAGCTAAATATGAGGCAAAGGAGATGGTTAGAACTTATCAAAGATTATGACTTAGAAGTGCATTATCATCCAGGCAAGGCTAATGTGGTTGCCAATGCCCTGAGTCGCAAGAGTCAATGTCATTGCCTAATTGTAGAACCTATGTAGCCAACATTGTGTCAAGAGATAGAGCATCTGGATTTACAAATCATAGAACGAGGTTCCCTGTCCAATATTGTAGTTGAGTCCACTATCAAAGATCAGATCATTGCTGCTCAACGGAAAAGTAAGGGCTTAGCCCATATTAAGGATAAAGTCAAATCTGGAAAACCAACATGTTTCAAGATTGATGAATCAGATGTCATATGGTTCAAGGATAGGTTGGTAGTACCCAAAAATCTAGAGTTACGAAAGCAGATTCTTGATGAAGCTCATTCTACAAGATACTCCATTCATCCGGGTAGCAACAAAATGTATCATGGTCTGAGAAAGAGATATTGGTGGACCAAAATGAAAATAGAAATAGCTCAATATGTAGCCAAGTGTGATATTTGTTAGAGAGTCAAAGCAGTTCATATGAAGACTGCAGGTCCATTACATTCGTTGCTAGTTCCATCTTGGAAATGGGAAGATATTTGTATGGACTTCATCGTGGGATTGCCCAGGACATCTGCAGGCTACAATTCAATATGGGTTATTGTTGATCGTCTAACCAAGATAGCTCATTTCTTACCAGTCAGAGATAAATATCGAGCGGAGCAGTATGCAAAGATATATCTTGATAGAATCTTCAGTCTGCATGGGGCACCCAAGACCATTATCTCTGATAGAGGGTCATTGTTCATATCCAAGTTTTGGAAAAGTCTACATGAGTCTTTGGGAACTAAACTTATCCGTAGTTCTGCTTATCATCCGCAAACAGACGGACAGACTGAAAGGGTAAATCAAATTCTTGAAGATATGTTAAGAGCATGTGTCCTTTCCTTTGGTGCTAAATGGGATGAATGCCTTCCCTTAGCTGAATTCTCGTATAACAATAGCCATCAAGAGAGCATTAAAATGGCACCCTTCGAAGCACTATATGGCCGTAGGTGCCAAACACCTTTAAATTGGTCAGAAGCTGGAGAACGTTGGTTCTTTGGACCGGATGTGGTCAAGGAAGCTGAAGAGAAAGTTAAACTCATACAAGCTAATATGAAGATAGCTCAATCCCGATAGAAAAGCTATGCTGATAAGAGGAGAAGACCGCTAGAATTCAAAGTGGGAGATTATGTCTACCTCAAGGTATCACCGATGAAAGGAGTTCATCGATTTGGGATTCGAGGAAAGTTGGCGCCCTGTTATGTCGGTCCTTTTCAGATCCAACAACGATGTGGACCAGTCGCCTATCGCATCAAGCTACCAGATCACATGTCAGCGGTGCATGATATCTTTCATGTATCTCAGTTAAAGAAGTGTCTTCAAGTACCTGACCAGGAGATTGACTTTGGTGATGTAGAACTAGAACCTAATTTGACTTATGCTGAGTACCCCATTATAGTCTTAGATCAGAAAGATCGAGTCACTCGTAGACGTACCATCAAGTTCTACAAAGTACAATGGAATCAACACATGGAAGATGAAGCTACTTGGGAGTCTGAGGATTACTTAGAAGAGAACTTTCCTGACTTCTTCGCTTCTATCTAGTTGCAATACCTTGTCTACATTGTAACTTGTCTTGCTGTTAATAGAATGGAAAACCCCCTCACTAGCCTTTTGAATAAAGTTATGATGTGTTAGCTTGACACATTTCCTTTTCCATTACTTAGCCTTAAGTTTTAAATCTCGGGACGAGATTTCTTTAAGGGGGAAGGGTTGTAACACCTCTGGTGTTTTGACCTAATACTAAAATTTGACATGTCATCGTGTGCATTGCAAAGCATTCATATAGTATAAAGTTTTGAATGCATTCACTAAATAAGGTTTATTTCATAATGTTGTTATTTCATGTGATGTGTTTCAAAAACCCTAAATACAGATCATGACTACAAGGGTTAAATTTCATGTGATCATGTGAGGTCATATGTCCTTTGACTCAAATAATCCTAATGGGCCATGTTACTGGTCAAAAATCAAAATCTAAGTGAAAGGTAGACAAATCAAATTTGAATTCATATTCAAATTATATAAGTCCTTTTTGCCCCTTTTTACTAATTCAAAATCCATGAGGAATTTGGGGTTGAGGCAAAAAGCAAAGTTGGAGATTATTTTATAAGGATCAACTTTGGTATTCAAAGTTTTTCAAGTTTACATACAAAATTTGGAGTAATTTTGAAATGATTCAAATGCTCAAATGCACCCCAAATTCAAATTTCAAAATGGAGGCAGAATTTGAAAATGTTCCTAGAAGCAAAGTTGTAGAGTTTGAAAAATTGAACAACTTTCATTTTTGGAGATTTTCAACTTCTTTAGAAAATTTCTGAGTAATTTGAGAAATGAATGCAGTGGCAGTTCTGTAATTATTTCAAAAATTCACCTCCACCTCTCTGCTTGCCGCCGGCGCCACGCGGAGGTCACCGCCGATCGGTTTTCACCGCTTTCACGCGCAGTGACACACCCAAACCTCCGTGGCGAACCCGCCCGTGCGTTGGCGACACCGGACGCCTTCTTCTGGGCTATAAATAGCCACAGTCGCCGCCGTCGCTCCCATTCTTTCCCTCTGCTCTGCTCTGCCACCGCGTAGCTCCGCCGCTCGCCGTAGGCATCGTCGAGCCGCGTCAGTCATTCCCAGCTACGTCAACGCGATCGCATTGGTCTTGTGCTCCTCCTCGATTTGCTCTCGTCGCTGGTGTTGGCCGGAATCGCCTGGCGCAACCCGTCTTCCCCGTGACCGGTCGGAGCTCCGCCACGACTGCCCTCACCGTGGCCAGGCTGCTCCAGACCATCTCAGTCTTCACCGAGTCCACCATCGTGATCATAGTAAGCTCCTAAACGTGTTTATCACTTCGCTTTAGTCTCTACTGCAACGTCGCCGTGGTTACGTCGTGCGCCGCCGTGCCCGAGCCGCCATGGTCGGCGTGGAGCTCGCTCCCGTAGGTCTTCTGTCGTTCTGAGGATTGGGTTAGATTCGCGACATGGTGTAGATCATGTAGGTGCAGTCCGTCTCACCGGAGAGTCACCACCGGTGCGTTTTGTGGCCGGTCAGTGAGGGTAGCGCCGTTGTGGTTGCTTGAGTCACTGATAGTGGGGTCAGCCTGTCAGTGCGAGTGAGGAAGAAGAACAGTGATGATTTTGATTTTCTGAATTTGTGAATAGTGCTGAATCTTTGGAAATTTGTAGAAAAATAATCATAGCTCCAAAAATTCTGAAAATTTTTGTGTAGCTTCTGTACATGTTCTAGTATGATTTAAAAATTTGAAATTTGATATTTGGATAAATTTTGAATGTTCAAATATTCAGTCCATTAATTGAAAAATGCAATTTCCATGATTTTTGTAAATCACTATATAACTCCAAAAATTATGAAATTTGTTTTGGTACACTAATTTGTCATGAGGAAGCTTACATAAAAATTTGAGCTTAATTGGACAAAGTTTATTTTATACCTAATGTAGACTTAATTATTTAATTAATTATTCATTTAATTAATGTTTAATCAATTAGGATTTGTTTGACTTTAGAATTGATTGTTGACCTTGGGTCATTAACTTATAATGATCCTTAGTACCTTAATTAGTATTTGAACTAATATCTAATTTGTAATTAGTAAATCTTAATGACATTTCATGTGATAACAAAAGTCATTAACAAGTTAACTCATCGAAACCCTAAGTGTTGATTAGTGTTGGATCTTGTTTTGGTCATGTTTTGTGACTAGTAGGGTTCCAAGATCCATTAGGTCAAGTCACATGTGTGGTTCTTAATGATAGGGTTACAGGTTGGTTTTGTTGGCTTGCAACTGTACCGCGAAATAAAATCATTTGCGGGTGTTTTTACATTTCATGTGTCGTGAAAGCATCATGTTTACATTATCATCATGTTAAAGCATATGTTATCATTTCGTGTAGAACCCGAGAATGAAATGATTCTAGTTGAGCAAGTTCTGGAAGAATCCCCGGTTGTCACGGGATTTGATAATTGTGGTACTAATCCGGAACCGGAAATCGTCAACGAAGGCAAGCCCCGGTTTATGCATTAAGCCATTACCTTGTTACTTTGAAAAGTTTATCACCTATGTTACTTACTGCATTAAGTTGATTACTTCAAATGTTACCTACTTGATGCATTACCTACCTTGTTACTTGTTTACCATCCTTGAAGATGTTTTCATTTACAAAGGCGTAGATTGCTTAGTATGCTTTATGGTAGGCTTTCAAAGTAAAAGTTTTGATACAATCAAATATGGCATACTGGCCGAAGAAAGAAAGAAGGTTGAATGAACTAGAGACTAGTCGGGTGACTTATCTTGAATTTTGGGTAATGTTGCCGACTATGTCGCTTAAAGGCCACTCATTGTGGATCTTCTGAACGAGACACTTTGTAGTACTAGTCACATACTCTGGTAAGCCTACTTCGGCTAATCTGATACTAAGACGAATGCCCACGCACTGGGAGTGGAGAGATGGCGGGAGTAGCGTGTACCCTCGTGGCTGGAATGTGGCCGGATTTGAGGTGTGTTGTACTCTCGGGTGGCGTGGAGATAGCTTAGTATAGGAGGATCCGGTAGCGAGGTTGATGTATGCAAGATTAAGTTCTACATATGTCGTGTGATAAGGAACCCCCAGCTGGGAATTGAATCAATTCGAATTGCCGGTGCTCCGCGGATATGGAGACTCGATTCATTACAGAAGCAATGTAGTACTAGTGAATTACTAAAATATGATAAAAAGAATGGAATGAGAAGGAATGGAATATGGGAAGTGTATATTTAGTCGAGATAATGAACTAAAAGAACTTAGTGGTAAACTTGACAATAGAATGAAGAATAGTAAGCTTTTGGCAAAGAACTTTTGAATCTTGCTACATCCTTACCTTGCCCCAAACCCCTGCATCTCTAAAGTCTTACACCCTGTTACGTCGGGTTAGTCTTGTTGAGTACTTTCGTACTCAGGGTTTGTTAACCCTTGTTGCAGGTGAGTCATATGCGCAGGCTTGTTTTGGTCCCTGCTGCATGTCTATGTTTGAAGTCAATGATGATGAGGAGTGATGAATGGCCTTTGGACAAGGCACTAGTTTGTATGATAAATAAAGTTAATGTAATATTATCCCGCTACTATGGTTGTATAACACTTATGGTATTGTAAGTTTGAAAACAACTGGTTTGTAATTATGTTATCTTAAGACTTCCACTATCTTTTACTCTGGTATATATTTGAATAAACGGTTGTAATCTGCAATGACTGTGATTGGGATCCTGTTTAAAAAGAGAATCGTGGATGATTCGGGTTTCCTGAGGACACCCGATAGACCTGTTGAGTTGTTGGGAACTCGTGTACGCTATCCAAGGTCTGTTAAGACAACGATAGGTGCATGTGGGCCCGATTCCTTAGGGGGTTCTACCACACCTTCCATCAAAGAGGAAGATTCCACGGTCGACAAAGCTCTAGACCAGCAATTGGTGGCTACGGTTCCGGCGCCGAGCACCATCGAGCTGCCTCCGAGAACTCATGAGCCAGACTAGAGAATACCTTTCATCAAGTACTTAACAAATGGCAGCAGTTATACTGATCGGACAGAAAACGAGCGCCTGATGCGTTGCAGTAAGCAGTATCTGCTCGTCGATGGCAAGTTATGGCGCAAAAACGCAAAGGAGGAAATCTTGATGAAGTGTATAACCCAGGAGGAAGGCTAACATCTCCTAGACCAAATCCACTCTGGCTCCTGCGGCAACCACACGGCCTCAAGAACACTAGTCGGTAAGGCTTTCCGAGCAGGGTTCTATTGGCCGTCAGCAGTAGCCGACGCAGAGAAGCTAGTCCGCCACTGTGAGGGTTGTCAGTTCTTTGCCAAGAGAATCCACGTACCAGCACATGAGATCCAGATGATACCAGCCTCTTGGCACTTCGCATGCTGGGGACTGGATATGATCGGGCCCTTCAAACCGGCTCCTAGGAAATTTACATGCGTCTTTGTGCTGATCGATAAATTTTCTAAGTGGATAGAATACATGCCTTTGGTACAGGCATCTTCAGAAAAGGCTGTCACGTTCCTCGACCAGGTCACCCACCGTTTCGGCATACCCAACAGCATCATCACTGATCTGGGTACTTAGTTCACCGGGGATGCCTTTTGGGACTTCTGCGATGAAAGGAGCATAGTAGTAAAATACGTCTCGGTGGCGCACCCTAGAGCTAATG
This sequence comes from Miscanthus floridulus, assembly GCF_019320115.1. Lineage (NCBI taxonomy): Eukaryota > Viridiplantae > Streptophyta > Magnoliopsida > Poales > Poaceae > Miscanthus > Miscanthus floridulus. The sequence continues at coordinate 35,173,729 of NC_089596.1, forward strand.
GACAAGTCGAGCGGGCAAATGGCATGATCTTGGACGCATTAAAGAAGAGGATGTACAGAGAAAACGACAAAGCTCCCGGAAAATGGCTCAAAGAGTTACCAGCCATGGTCTGGGGCCTCAGAACTCAGCCCAGTCGTAACACCGGTGTCTCACCATACTTTATGGTTTACGGCGCTGAGGCAATCCTCCCACCAGATATAGCTTTCAGATCAGGGCGGGTAGAGAACTTCGATGAAGGCAAGGTCAATGAAGTATGGGAGCTAGAGGTGAATAGCGCAGAAGAGAAGCGGCTCGATTCTTGTGTACGTACGGCCAAATACCTTGCTGTTTTGCATAGGTACTACAACAAGAATGTTAAAGAGCGGTTCTTTGTGGTCGGGGACCTGGTCCTAAAGTGGAAGATGAACCAGGCTGGTGTCCATAAACTCACAACACCATGGGAGGGTCCCTTCATGATCAAGGAAGTCACACGACCAACGTCTTACAGGTTAGCTCACCTAGACGGTACGGACGTACCAAACTCGTGGCACATCGACAAGCTTAGACGTTTCTATGCTTAACTACTGAGATATGTACTCCTCTTGTACTTTCAATTTACTTTAATAAAGCTATTATGATTTCTCCAACCACTATAATGTGTCACTTCGAATTTCATGGTTATTCTAACTTAGCCAGTAAAAGCCGACCACCACTCCTTCTACGGTTTTCGGAGCAGGCCCTGTCTCCGGCTCCACCCAACACATGCATGGGATACGCTCTCTACATTACGGGTGATCGGCAATACACCAAAAACACAGGACGTAGGGTATTACGTCGATCAGATGGCCCGAACCTGTCTAAATCGCTGTCTCTGCGCCTTGTGTCACCATCTGGTTTCTGATTACACGCACCGTCTACCGATAATCTACCACCACGCACGTTAGTGGATAGAGGAAATATGGTCATGGAGCAATACAAATCAGTAGACGCACTGTCGACGAAATATGGTCGGCAGTCCACTGAGGGGGGTGCCCGTGGTGGTAGATTATCGGTAGACGGTGCGTGTAATCAGGAACCAGATGGTGACACAAGGCGCAGAGACAGCGATTTAGACAAGTTCGGGCCGTCTAATCGACGTAATACCCTACGTCCTATGTTTTTGGTGTATTGTATTGAGATGTATACAGATTAACCTGTCCTCTAGGGGACCCTTGTCTCTCCTTATATACTCCGAAGAGACAAGGTTACAAGTAAAGTATCCAATTTGGTACTATTACGTACAATATCTAGTACAACTTGTAATCTTGATGTGCACGCCTTGATCTTACGGGCCGGGCCACCTCGGATGGTGTGGCCCATGTACCATCTTGTGGTACCCGAGGGTATATCCCCCACAGCTAGTCCCCGAGCGCCATGTATTCTGATGCGACACGCCGTTTCAACCTTCTCCGAACAGTGAGACTTGAGTTCTTGACATCTCCGACCACCGTTATCGCCGGAGAAGTAGGTTGTCCGAAGAATGTATGGTGCTCTTAAGAAGAAAGAAAAAGATTTCCATCCTGGGAAGTGTGCCCACTTGTATTTCTGAAAAGAAATGTAAGTGCGTCTTGAAGCATAGCGTCCTTGATCATCAGAGGCATAGGGGTCAAAAAACAAACACATTCACCACAAGGTGAAGTGTGCCCACTTAGTCCCCGAGCCTGGTAGTAGGTGACATAGGCACGTGGTGCCAGGGTCTAAAAAGAATTCCCAGTTAAGTTGAGAACTCAATCGTCGTACAGGCGATACGAGATGCACCGGTAGGTGCATCGTATCGATGTAGTCCCCGAGCTTGCTGGAAGGCGAGGTATGAGCCTTGTAGCAAGGTCTAAGTGAGAAAAATATCCCAACTATATGCGAGTTGCCAGTCACATGTAGTCAAGACGCAAAGTCCCTGAGCTGTGGTCGGAGAGTGATCGAGGCAGTCCCCGAGCGCAGGTCGAGGAGCGAGCGATGAAGTCCCCGAGCCGTGGTCGGAGAGTGATCGAGGCAGTCCTCGAGCATAGGTTGAGGGGCGAGCGGCGAAGTCCCCGAGCGTAACTCGAGATCCCTGCAATATAAATACATAGAACGGTAGTACATGATGTACAAAATAATAAATTATAGAGAAAAATCAGCGGTGAAGAAATAACGCTCAGCAGTCACTTGTAAATGAGCATGATGTGATAAAGCAGTTGGTGCTTTGTAAACATTAGTGTTAATGTGAAGTTTGTGTTTATACTTAATATAAATTGCCCGACCAGTTAGTATGTAGCTGAGTCTCCAACCCTAGCTAGCCCGTTAACCATAACGCGGGGCGCGGAGCCCGTGCACGTGTAGGAAGAACAAAGCGTCACTAAGGAGCCGCTGCCGACCACCCATAACGCAGAGGGCAGACGCTCGTGCACGTGTAGGGAGGAGCCAGAGACAGGGCCTTTTCTGGAGACATCGAGCGTCAACATGACTGGTCGAGGATTTGCATTAAGTATAGATGTATGTTATATTTAAGATTGTATACATGGACAAACATTATTTGAAGAATAATCATGACGAGGACGTTTGTATAGAAACGTCGTAATGAAAAATTATATTAAATATAAATATTAGAAGTGTACTTATCTTTGGATAAAAATCTGGTCGATGGCGATAAAGTTGTCTGATCCTCGAGATTTTCGGCCTATTGTGACGGTGGTCACGGTTGTCATAGCGCCGTTCTTCGTGGCGATCATCATTGCGACGTGGTCTGGTGGTCGGAGCTCGGCGGAGCCGCTCGGGACGTGGTCTGGTGGTCGGAGCTCGGCAGAGTCACTCGAGGCATGGTTTGGTAGTCGGAGCTCGGCGGAGTCGCTCGGGGCGTGGTCGACGTGGTCTGGTGGTCGGAGCTCGGCGGAGCCGCTCGGGACGTGGTCCGGTGGTCAGAGCTCGGCGGAGTCGCTCAGGACATGGTCTGGTGGTCGGAGCTTGGCGGAGCCGCTCTAGACGTGGTCGACGTGGTCTGGTGGTCGGCTACTGCTAGAAAATACTCCGTACAAGTGATGCATATGCATGCAAGCCTGACTCAACTAACTTGCATGTCTTGTAGATGTATTTGTTCTTGATTGCTTGCTGGTTGATTAGCGTTGCATGACCTTCAGCTACGTCGTTCACGAATCTGGATCGTCTTGTTGTTAGAGATTGGAGGTACATGCAAAGCATGCACGTGTTTGCTCCTTGCTTGATCTATCTTGCCGCACTGTGCGCTGACCACGAAGTCTTGTCCGACGGAGGCTTGGGGTATCATGAGTCTTGATGTGTGGTCGCTACGAGCAGCGTCGTTGCCAAGGGCCAAGGCCCACCGATATGTCGATCAAGATCTTCATGCAACACTGCCGAGGGAAGCCTGCCGTGGGGAGCCGAGTCACCATGGACGATGTATAGATAAAAATAAAAAAATTGCCATCTGATTCGCCAGAAGATCAAGCACGCATAACCCCTAAAAGGGGACCCCTACCTAGCATGCCACTGTCGATGAAATATGGTTGGCAGTCCACCGAGGGGGGTGCCCGTGGTGGTAGATTATCGGTAGACGGTGCGTGTAATCAGGAATCAGATGGTGACACAAGGCGTAGAGACAGCAATTTAGATAGCTTCGGGCCGTCTGATCGACGTAATACCCTACGTCCTGTGTTTTTGGTGTATTGTACAAAATGTTAGTGGATGAAGGTGCTTCTGTCAATCTTATGCTTTACACTACTTTTCGTAAGCTTGGCAAGGGACCAGGAGGTTTGCTTGAGACCAACATGATGCTTAGAGACTTCGGAGGGAATACATCTAAGACCCGGGGGGCAATAAACGTTGAGTTAACAATCGGGAGTAAAACTCTGCTCACCATGTTCTTTGTCGTCGATGGAAAAGGCTCATATAGTTTACTCCTCGGTCGTGACTGGATTCACGCAAACTGTTGCGTGCCATCAACCATGCATCAATGTTTGATTCAATGGCATGGGGATGATGTCGAGGTGGTTCGCGCTGATGAGTCTGTGAGCATCGCAATAGCCGATCCAGTGTTTTGGGAATTAGGAGACTTCGAATGCCTTTCTGGCAAAACATGGGAAGGAGGCTTCATCAGGATTAATAATGAAGGCCAATAGCCGGTTCAAGCAATTGGCTCTGAAAGTTTGTTTTAATCAGCAATCATGGCGTCGGGTCGGCCATTGAGTTTAGTGAAAATAAACATTGAGTCTTGGAAATGGGTTTAAGCCAACGTATGTGAATGCTGAATTAAAGTATAAGTGTGATTCAAAGTTAATGGATTTCTTAAGAGAAGTTCTGTTTCATTTAATGGGATGCTTGACTCGGATTGATCGATCATTTGATCTTTAGAATGAAAAAATGCATGAAGAAATGTTATTCTGACATCTGAATTTGATAGCCAATTCGTTCTCAGCTCCAATAGCCGGTACTAGGAAGGTATCGCCTCTAGTTCAGAAATGAAAGATCTTCGAAGATAGTAAAAGCCGATACGATATGTATCGCCTACAGAGCAAAAACAAAAAAGATAAGAACAATCGTACATAGGAGTGTTGTACTAAGATACATTCATGAAAGAACATGAGTCTTTGTTCATCAGGTTACCCTAAGTACAAACTAATTGAAGACCTTGTTCACTACATCTTGAGCGGATGTCATGTCCACTATGGCCTCCACTGCCATGACAAACTCTTCCAGTAGGTCCTCATGTTCTTCAGGGCCATCACCCGATGGGAAACCAGCTTCCATGGCATGGAGTTTGTACCCAGTCTAAACTTGTGCCGTGGTCAGCGCCACCGCCACACCATGACGAACACCATGGAGGGCGATCTCCCGAACACAGGCCAGAACATCATGGAGACAAGCATTGATAAGGGAGCCACGGGCATTGATGGCGTCAACAGCCATGTTCGCTTCTAGTTGGAGAGATTCCAACTGCATTGTCAGGGCTGATGATCATAGAAAAGGAGGAAACTATCAAGATGAAGGCAATAAGAAATCAAAATGGAAACATCCCTAAAGATCATCTTACCTGTTACCACAGTGTCAGACTCAGCCAGCCACGCTCGGACAGCGCTGGCCTCCTCAGCCGCATGAAGAGCGGCCTAAGAAGCCCCGAGATGGATCTCAAGTTGGCCATTTTCTCGAGTCGCCTCGGAGTAGCGGTTCTGAGCCGCCCTCCACTCCCGAAGGAAACGCCGAGCATCATCGCCATTGTACAAATCGGAGGAATCTGACGATGAGGATGGCATGGAGGACACGGCATCAGAAGGTTCACCAGACCTAGGAAGAGGACGAAGCCTGTCATTCACGACAAACCTAGGAATAAGAGTTCACCCCTATGAATAGAAAGTTGCAAATCGTCACCATAAGCAGAAGGCACCAATCTCACCTCATGCGTCGGAGGCACTGGCTCATCAACATGTTCTCCTCTAGAGTCCCCTCCGCCGTGTGCTTGCCATGGTTGTCCTCACCGGCCATGAAGTTGCTTGGATCTATTGGAAATGGAGAAAACCGCTACAGGGTTGCGAAGGTGGAGAAGTGCAAAGGAATAGGAGCGGTTGCAAGTATAGATGTGTTTGAGGCTAGAGCCCTTGGTTGGTATTTGAAGCCACAGAGCGAAGAGACGGACGCCTCGAGGAAGTACAAAAGGCAACCGCAATTAATAGAAAGCGAAGCGCCACTTCACTAATGACGATGGGAACACGGCGCCGAGCAACCAAAAGGCAGAAAATCAAAGGGTTCTCTTAATGAAAGCCGTGTTTTCAGACTTGATTGAACTAGAGGCCTGGATCGACTGTATTAAATTGGCTCTTCAGTCGAAGGAGGAGGCATGAGTAAACAACGGAGAATATGATCGGTTCTACATGAGGTACGCAATGACATATGGATTTCAAGTCTGGAACATCATGGGTCATTCTCGGTATTTATAGTCAAATGGCATCAGCTCCCATGGGCTATTGACTTCTCCGACTGATCTAGAGACGCTCTTGAAGACATACTTATGACGACCAAAAGGCGAAATAGCCGGTATGGTCGCCTAATCAGGAGAAACCTTATCGGCTCAGGTGTTGCACGCTTGGTATGTTTTGGAGACACTAGGAGGAGAAGAAGAATTCGGCAGAGCAATCGAATGGGGAATATTTGAAGGAATATTACCCTAACATTTGGATTAGTATTTGATAACCAATTTGCTCAGTTGACAGCTTTAACAACCGATACCAGAAAGGTATCGTTTCTAATGCGAAGAAAACCCTAGAAGGGTAAAAGCCGGTACAGAGTGTATCGCCCACAAGAACAAAGCAAACACAGACAAAGTGATACATATATTATACAAGAGAAAAAGGAAAATCACTTGAGATGGAGAGATTGTTTGCTAATATCACCTATTACAAACTATGGGCTAGAAAACACTTTGGCTATTATACCATTGGCCTAAGAAATAAGAGCTACGAAATCAGCGGCACTGGAAAAATCCTCGATCAAGCCTTCATAATCCCTAGATTGCGACGTTGCTGGAAAACCATGGGGAAGGAATCAAAGCTCGTGGCTAGAGTGGACTTGCGTAGAGACCAATGCCATAGCGGCACCATGACGAACGCCGTGCAAAGCAACCTCCCTGACGCGGTTTGGGATGTCGTGCAGACAAACCACTATAACGGCGCCTCTAGCATTGACGAATCCTGTCACGTATTCCGCAGCCATTTGAAGACTCTCCAGTTGAGCAGATAGATCTAAAGGATTCAAGGGGAAGACAATCAGAGTCTCAAAAATGAAATTGAAAAGAACCAAGAGCTATGACAGGTATCCCACCCATGATTCTGGCTTCGGCCTTGGCCAATCTATCCTCCACCAAATTGGTCGTGGGAGGTGATCGACATCAAACCATGGCCAGGGCCAATTCTACGAGGGAAAGACATTCAGCGAGACTTTGGCCATGCCGATCGATGGAGGCAAGCAAATCATCGTTATCAATCTGCCTCCTTTGGTGACAAGGGAGCTAGCGGCAAGTTATCGATGAAGAAGGCCCTAAAGGCTGAATGAAGTCGGCCCTATTCCCCAAGGCAGTGGGGACATCACAAGATATACCCTCCTAACGACGAAGGCACTGACGCGATGATGCAGATCCGATGAAGACCTTCTCAGGAAACCTCTTACTGTTCTCCATGATCTCTGACCTACAGAAAAGCGGGAACTATGCTAAGATTGCAGAAGGTTTTAGGCGAAGCAAGTTATTGTCAGATCCACTACCGAGGCCCGTTTATATAGCCTAGGAAGGTGAGAAGATAGGCTTCGCCAGGGGTGTGAGTTTGGAATCGAAAACAGAAGCGGAACGACACTCCGGAAGTTCAGGGGATGGATAACGAAGAGATAATAGTCTCAAACGTATTACTTCCCTAAATTACAAAATATCGTGGGGTGGATGCATTGACCAGGGATTAACTCACCAGAACTTCTTTGGATTGAAGGGAGTCTGAATTTCCACAAGGCCAAAACTCATTGTGAACCAAGTCGCATCGGCCCATCAATAAAGTTATATTCGAGAGGAAGAAAGGTCACCTGCCTAACATATGCTCAACAGATTTCTCGATAAATCAAGGAACTATGGGAAAGAAGCATGAGGCTTTCCCGGTGGGCATTTGGAGGAATAACAAAGGGAAGGTGATTACACATTCTAGCCCTCGCAAACACTAGGACAGCTTTGCGAGTATGGAGAGAAGACTCAGGTGATATCATAAGAATTCTTCTAACCGCAGTGACTGGTCTTCTTGCTCAACGAGGCGCTAGGATGCACAAGAATTCTTCTAGCCGCTCAAAGGTCTTCATAACAAAAAGGCAGACCATGAGGGGTCTGGCGGAACTAGAGGCACTCGAAAGAGTAGATGGAAACAAAGCATGGCTAAATTTTGAGTTGGTCTCGCCAGAGTCGGATGGGCATTTTATAGCCAGCCTGGGAAAATGAATCTAAGTGCCCATGAAATAGTGATGCTCTTGTAAGAAGTTTTGAGGTATAGGCTCATGAATGGACACAAGCGGCAACAAATAGTGGGCCCCAGATCAAAGTTCTCTACCTGTGACTGTGGACCAATCAGGGATGCAGACACGATAATTTTAGAATAAAATTACTTTTATCCCAAAATTGGGGGGCATGTGTTTACACCAGAATTTGGAAGAAGGATCTTAGAAGCTCGAGCACTCCCAAGATCATGTCAGCAAGGGATCAATTGCGTATAGATCGAAACCAGCTAATTCGGATGCAGCGCTAGAATCGAATTTCTTTAGATAGCGCCAGTAGATAACGACAGAGGCTATGATTGGCGCTGGGATGAGACGTGATGGACTCTACAAAAAGGGAAAGATTAGAGTCCAAGTTATCTTAAATTAGGAATGTTTTCATTATGCCAAAGATTGTATTGAGTCATACTCGAGCAAGGTTCGTTTTTAGGCTCCGGGTATAAATACCAAACCCCGGCTTTTGTAAAAAACAACAATCAATTAAATACAAAGTCAATTACTTTTTTTGGCTCCAGCCACCCCTTAGGAGTAGGAGTAGAGTAGATCTCGGTGAGTTCTTCAGCGAGTATGGCTGCATCGATCCAGTTGACCTCCACTGCTTGTCTGTAAGTACCATCATGGTTTATACCTCTGTTCATATGGCTGCGTCGATCTAGTCGACCCCCACTACGACTCTGGTATAGGCTAGTTATTGATTCTTGTCTAATTCAAGTATGGCCTATGTGATTCTGCCTCACACCCCACTGCTTGAATTAGATCAAGGTCAAGTTATCGGCTCTACCTTAGTATGGCAGTCTTTGGTAGATTCATTAAGCTACCGATATTGCTTATTGCTTTCATTGTTTCTCTAATTACAGCAATATCACTCTGCCCGATTGAGATTGATCTGGATCGGCCTTATATCTTATTTAACCCATCATTTGCTAATCTAAAGTTGATCTAATCTACACCTTAATCGATGAGTTATGTTTTATTGGCTGTTTTACATCAATCTTAATCGGGCATAGCGTGCGGTCAAGGTATGTTCGATCTTGAGTAGATCTATTGGTTAGCGAGAACCGTTTTATGGCCTGTTATCATGACCTGTGGGATTCTGCCTCTCACCCCACTGTTAGCACTATGGAGTGGGGATCGTTAGTTCGTAGACCCGTTCCTGAGAAGGCATGACCTTAACTGTGCGCTATGCCTGAATCGGCTGTTTAGCCGATATCGAATGCTTTCACGAACAGTTCATATTACGAGATCATTGAAGTAGAGATAAGTTGAAAGATATGTTAGCCCTAAGATCTTATTATTGTATTATGGTCTGCATGATTCTGCCTCATGCCCCACTGATATTAGTAATGAGTTAGGGTCATCGAGTCTATTGTTGTTTCTACGGCCTACATGATTCTGCCTCATGCCCCACTAGTCATGGCGATGGATGAGATCTAACATGTTCACTAGATTTTTCTTTATTAAATGGTTAAGCAGTGTTGAATTGTCTCTCTATACAAAAAGTAGTTCGGTCACTTGTAATCATTGGCTTAGCATAAACCGATCATCATTGATATCTTATTGCCATTGATTAATATTTGCTTAAATAATATTTATCCTGAATGATAACCAATTCTTCTTATACGACCCCATGAGCTTTAATCAATTTATTCTTATGAATACGCTAGAATCGACTAGTTAGTCGATCTCCTCTCATATCGGCTCTCAGAGCCACACATTCGGGACTGTCTGGCAACACCGGCATGTTCTGCCCTTAATTACTGATGAACTTTCTCTCCTTGTCAATTGTAGGGTCAAATTGACTGGCACGTCTTGGGAGGATTGTGCAGGATCAACCACCCTTGTGCTGAAGCTAGGCGGATCTGCTCCATCGAGCGGATCCTTCCGGCTTGCTACGTGTGTCCTCGGCACAGATTCAAAAATTCTGTGTCGACAAGTAGTCTGGTCATGGGCTTAGCTATCTTAGAGAAATCCAGAATGAAACGATGATAGTAGCCTGCTAGCCCTAGAAAACTCCAAACTTCATGAACCAAAGTCAGGGCCTTCCAATATATGACCTCTTGTACTTTAGATAGGTCTACAGAAATTCCATATTCAGATAAGATGTGACCCAAGAAAGGTACTTTCCTCAACCAGAATTCACATTTGTTAAATTTGGCATATAATTTATGCTCCCTTAATCTAGATAAGACTATCCTCAGATGCTCTGCATGATCTTCCTCATTCTTCGAGTAAATCAAGATATCATCGATACACACGACCACAAACTTATCGAGCTCGGGCATGAATAACAAATTCATCAAATACATGAAGTAGGTAGGAGCATTTGTCAGTCCAGAAGACATGACCAAATACTCATACAGGCCATACCGAGTGGAGAAAGTTGTTTTAGGTACATCCTCTGGCCTGATCTTAATCTGATGATAGCCTGACCTCAAGTCAATCTTAGAGAATACATTTGCTTTTGCAAGTTGATCGAATAGGATACCGATGCGAGGCAAAGGATACTTATTCTTAATGGTCATAGCATTAAGCGGCCTATAATCCACACACATTCTTAAGGATTTATCCTTCTTCTTTACAAATAAAGTTGGACATCCCCATGGAGACGAACTGGGTCAAATGAGACCTTTATCCAACAGTTCTTGTAACTGGATTTTAAGTTTGGCTAACTCATTTGGTGGCATCCTATAGGGTCTTCTTGAGATAGGTGATGTACCCAGCACTAACTCGATCTTAAATTCCACATCCCTATCAGGTGGTAAACCCAGCAACTCATCTGGAAATACATCAGGAAATTCATAGACTACTGGAATATCTCATAGGGTAGTGGCTTGAATAGCACAAGGCAAGTTTTGAAGATCAAAACTCTGGGAAGTGGTACTAGAAAAGCATTACTCCCCTTTGGTTCTCTCAACATAATTGTTCTAGTGGTAATGTCAATGAGAACTCCATGACCCCTCATCCAATTCATGCCCAAAATCACATCTATTGCTAGTCCTAGCAATATTATAAGATCCGTAGTGTACTCCCTCTCTTGTATAGAGATGAGCACATCTCTCACTAATTGATTAGTAGAAATAGTGGCCCCAGCTGAACTTATACTATAACCACCCTTGTCTACCTCCATTATCTTCTAATGATGCTTAGATGCAAATGTTTGGCACATAAATGAATGAGAAGCTCCAGAATCAAATAAAACAATGGCGGGATGTTTGTTAACAAGAAACATACCAGCGGTCACAACTTCTCTCGTGGGAATTTCTTCCATGGCTGTATAATGCACGTATCTAGGAAATGCTTTTAGATTGGCCTGTTTCTGATTACCCTAGTTTTGATTGCCATTCTTCTTGGGATGGGGGCACTCCTTGGCCCAATGACCCAACTGATTGCAGTTGATGCATGGTTGGTTGTTCCTTGGTCCTACTGAGCCTCCCTGGCCTACATTACCCTTAGGTATGGTAATGGTGAATGCCCTGTGGAATGTCTTCTGAGGGCGATTGGCTTGAGATTTTGGCTAACGAGGCGTATACTTTGGTGTTGGTGGATGGAACTATGGTCTGGTTGCCACTAGAGCTCTAGACTGAGATGACCCTGAGGCACCTGCCTCAGCTGCTCTTTTGCGGCCCTTAGCTGTTGCGTGCAAGTTGTTCTGATTCTCCTAGGTTAAGGCATCACTGACAAACTCATTATAGGTGGCACACCTTGAGTTGGCCATGGTCTTCATTATGGTGACCATGGCACTCATAGTGGGACTAGAACTATTTTTCCACTCATCCCAGTCTCGGATCAACACATTGTGGTTGTGTTGTGCCCATACTGCTGTAGATGGATCCACCCGAGAAAAAGTACCAGCGACACTGCCAGTAAGCTGATCCCCGTGTTGCTGACATACCTGGCATAACACCTCAAAAGCAACTACTCGGGCACCTTCCCAAGGAGTGCTTGGGTACGAGCATGTATTGTTAGCTGCACCTCATACCATGGCTGTCCCTCCAGGTACTCCTCATTATAGAAATAGAGGGGCGGTTTGGTATACCCCGCATAATGCAGGACCCACCAAAGCAGGGCAGGGGTACCAAACATCTCCAAGAAGGTCTCACTCCCAACTGATGCTGCCATCTGTACCAACAAAATGGTGCAACTCTCGTGATAACAACGGTATAATAGAAAAGATTTACTTAACCGAATAAGAAACTTATAAGGGGAGGAACAATGCATGTAGGTAATAAATGATTTATCATGATGCATGCATGTTCCATACGTCCTCACAAACTTAGGAAAATTAAAACTTCTAACGGCATACATGGTGGCATATATACGTTCTCTCATATATAACGTAGCTAGTTGGGCTACATGTTTCGCTGTTAGTGTACCTGCACAAGAATTTCATTTCAGCCAAACCCCACAATTATATATGCAGAAATAAAAATCTAGGCTCTAGGTTGTAAGCTAAATACTTCCATATATATGCCCATATATATATACTTCCGTATCAAAGCTACCTGAAAGTAAATACGTCCATATATACATATAAATATACATATGCAGCCATATCAAAGCTAAACCACAATTAAATACCTCTGTATATATATGAGACATATATACTTTAGTATCAAAGCTAACTCTCCCCATTAGACCACACGCTCACATCTTGCGGTCATATCACTCATCATCTTACCTTGGGCGTAGAGGCAACTGATCCATACATTCCCACTCAAGTGAATAGCATCCATACAATAGCACGCCGTATGGACGATGAAAATAAAAACCCCTAAGTTAGTACATAATTAGGCACCTGAAATCCTTAACTGGGCATAAAGGAAGTGATCACGGGCACACTCTAGATTCATACTTTATTTTTCTAAACACCTATATATATAGCTATAAGTTGCTAAAAACTGGTTTTGGAAACAAAAACCTTTGTTTTAAATACACATGTGGCAATTAAGGTTGAATCTTGCTCTAATGTCAGCTGTAGCAGAACCGTCCAATTTATAAGAGCACAAGTACAATAGCAGCCTGCAAGCGGTCGCACTGTCATACTTGAGCTCATATAAACCCGGTAGTCCATTGAGTACCATGAAGGGTCTCGATTCAATCAACATACAACCAAGATCGTACATGATTAAACATACATATCATGCGTTACATAAAGTTCACAAATATAGTTCCATACATCAGAGTACAATTAAAAGTTATTACAAACCAAGTTCAGGTAAAATAGTAGCGGAAGCAATTAAAGTTTGAAACCAACATCTCCATCGTTGTTCAAATACTGTTCTAGCTCATGATCACAATCCCACAAAAGCATAAGAGAGGGACTAACAAGAGATGCCTTGCCTAGGGCCCTACTCCTCATCCATGGCAGGACAGAAGCAGTTCTTACAGTAGCCATGATACATCGTATTATCTGCAACAATAGGAAATAAACCCTAAGTACAAGAAGGTAATTAGCTAGACTTACCCGTCATAAACCAAAAATAAAGTGACTCCAAGGATCATGCAAGGCTTTATAAGTGGAGCTAGCTTGAGAACATTTTGCATAAAAAGCAACTAATTCAACTATACCTTTTATAATTCAGTCATCAAGTTAATTATAGTTATACATCTCTACATTAACGACTAACATGTGCCAAACATGTAGTATATTGTTAATGACAACACAATAATAACCATAGCCATTTAATATTTCATTCTTAGAACCATTCCACTTGCCATTGACACTACGATAGAAGGAAGCTCAGTTAAGTTTCTCCCTATCCGGGAGAGACGACGATTCGAATCGATTTCAACCAGCTGGGAATTTATTCCTAACACAAACTAGGCAGACCAGATCAATGGTCACCTTTGGTACAACTCAGGTCCACATTTTATGGGTTCGATCAGCGCCGCACAATTGGGAAGGACCAGCTGCCAGGACGTTCAGGCCTAGCCTGCCCTTGGGCTCACGTCTGGCTCCCCACACATCCTTACTACCATCCATAGTGTGCACTCTTATAGAATGGGGCCTGGCCTGAGTTGAGCTACTTGGCTTCGTGGTCAGAACGAGTTATCTGGCCAACTAAGTGAGAGGAATGCGTTCAAATTGACCGAGGACCAACAATGGTACGGTCCTTAATCGGCACAGACGAAATCACATGAGTCAACCTACAACATAGACTCCATCCAGCCTTGATTTACAACATCCATGGTTCTTTTATACGATAGCAAATATAGCCAACCGCGGTTTAGTGCCCATGTATATCTCAAAGGTGATAGGAAATCACCCGACTTCTACCGGTCTAAGCATAGCTAAGCATATATTCGATCCTGGACCTACACAGGGTTAAAGGTATATATTTGGACAAGGTAGTTCTTTTCATCAAGTGTTTCCAATCAACTCATATAACCTAATGCATCAAACATAAAAAGGCTCAAGTGATATTTATAAAACATAGGAGACTTAGAATGCTCCGGGGCTTGCCTTCGATAAAGGAAGTTGGCCTATGATACGGGCACTCGGGTAGGTCCTCAAGAGCTTGCTACTCACCTTCTGGAGCTACGGGCTAAGGTGCATCCTATTGTTCTTTTAGCTCTTCGTCGAATTCCAATAGAGTTATCCCCTCAGACAATCCTATGTGCATGAGCAGGAAATAAGATATCATGGATCCATATATAATGACATGTATAATATGATATGATGTGATGAATGCATCCTCATAATTGTTCTCAGTAGCATTGCATTGAGGTGATAACAAGTTACATTTTCTTTTTCTGAGTAGGTGCATATCTCTTCTCTAGTAACTTAAACACTTATGTAAATAATTTTCTGGACTACAAGACAACAGCCATTTGTTTTGACCATAAATGGAGTTATACACAAAAAAATAATATGGTTTTGGACATTCTACAAATCTTATAAAATTGCCTACCACTTTTTTTAATCATCTTAATGTGATTCAGTAGTTATCTACGTCAAACAATTCAATCTTTTGGATCTGTCCATAGAGTAAGCATTTCAGATAGCAGATTGCTAACCACCATAATTCTCAAACCGTAAATCCTATGACTATGAAAATTTAACACAAGGTAGATAAATAAGTTATCTACAACTTTGTTATTAACCATCTTTACAGAAAAGATCATTATCATCATGAAATCATCACCACAACAGAAACTATACATGCAGTCATCTAGTTGAATTATAAAGCAATAATTAACTAGTTGCCTACAAACAAATACTTCTAAGCCTCACTAACACTATCAACAGATTATAAGCATCACACACACCATAGAAAACTTCATGGTTTAGCCTAACTAATTTATTTATATTCACTTATTAATTTCCTTAGATAATAAGGTGATTTACAGAGTAAATATTTCTTGTGCTCAATAAATTCCAAGAAAATCACAGTAGGCTACACATGACCCTAATAGTCTACTGTACAAATTTCATGCCATTTAGATAAGTATAGCTACCTCTACAAAAATGACAAATTATATAGGCTTATTTTTGCAAAAATAGTTTAGCATAGTGAAAAGTGTCAAGCAACAGATTTCATATTTTTCTTACCTTCCTCCTAGCATGAGAATACTGTGTAAAAATTTGTATGATCATATGTTATGTATTTTTACTCCCAATTAATTTCACTAGAATCTAGCAATTAATTAAGATTAAATATGAAGACCATATTACAAGTATGTCTACTATAGGTTTAGTATTTTTTCTAGCTAGATCATGTCAACACCAGACTAGTAAAATTGGAATCACAATTTTATCACTTTCCTAGCTCAAGTTATGCATTTTACAAGATATAAACTACTTTAAAAGCACTTATCTTGCTCAATTTAATTCTCCTAGAAAAATACACTAAGCAGTGAATTTCATTTTTTATTCAAATAGTACTCTTCATGATGAATCAAACAAAATTTGGTTCACATCGGCAGCACGGTGATGTTCCGGCGTGATTGCGGCGGTAGCGGGGAACTGGGATACGGTGTGAGCACCTACGAGCTAGGGCGATGACGGATCAACAGAGAAGAAGGTAGGAGCTGCGGTGGATATGGCTGGCCATAGGCAAGCTTGGAGCTTGGCGGCGCACCGTGGCTATGGCGGCGACGGCGATGTGAAATGCGGCCTCACCTGAGCTTGAATGGTGATGCTAGAGGGTCGGCAAGGTGGAGTGAGGCGTGGCGGAGCTATGTGCGTGAGCTATCGAAGAATGGTGCGGCGGCGATGGTGCGCGAGCTCGGCGGAGGTCGGTGGCAATGGCACGGCGTGCTGTGGCTTCGCTCGGGCGTGGCGAGGGCGAGAGAGAGGTAGATCGAGGCAAGTGAGAGCGAGTGAGGAGGGAGGGCGTGTCGCTGCCGTTTTGCTGCTCACGTCAGCCTAACTAGTGGGACCATCACCGGTGGGCAGCCACCACGCGGGGCACGTGGCCTGAGCGCGGTCGGCCATGAGGGCCGACAATTTGAATCGACTAAGTTCGATTCAGTTGACTGATAGCGCTACTTCATGCCTCTATATCTCCTAATCTAGTTCTAGTTAGCAGAATTGGTATTAGTGAAAGTTGTAGAGCTACATGAGTGCTACAAGATTGCTTAAAGGAGTTTTGTCTAATTCACAATGGTTTTGAAACTACAAAGCTCTAAAGTGAGCTACTTTGAAACTGAAATCAGCATTCTACACTTAGAAAAATTTTAAGTCACAAAACAGCATTTTGTTGGAACTTGTGAGCTCTATTTGACCATGTTAGACATTGAATCAGCTTATCACCCTTATATAAAGTTTGTTACCCATGATGTGAACTACAACTTTTATTTAGGTCACATAGCCATGCAAACACTCTAAGCTAATGTTCAACTTAGGTCAAACTAGCATCATGAAAATGACATTACAAAGTAAACCAACACTTAGAAGCAAATTTGGCTTAAGTCATGAATATAAACATTGTTCCAAATATCATTCTAGATGTGTCTAAGGTATTTTGGTGACCTCACAACCATCTCATGCATTGGTCACATATGATCACAAGCATAATTAAGTATATGAGCAACATCACCTGTGATAAAGAGAAGGTAAATGAAATGAAACTTCATATTCTCATGCTCATGAATGCTTGGATGATGCTAGTGCTCATAAAATGCAAATGCCAAATGCAATGCTTAACACTGGGGTGTTACAGCTCGCCAGTAGTACTAAAACTCGATGACCTTTTCCTTTTCAGGTTTCCAAGCATCATTTCATCTCTTACTTTACTTGGATGTATTGACCAATGCAGTTTAGGTTCCTTCTTACTGATGTTGGTTACAATATTTATAGTCCTTCAAGGCTGGAGCTTTGGGTCCGAGGGTGCGATGTCTGCTGGAGCATTTCTTGTATGGTGACGAACGATCTGGTCCATGTCGGATGATCCGGTTGTTCTAGGGGGTTGTTAGTTATCTTAGGGTTCCAACCGTCTAGGTTGGTGGATGATCCATCACAGATGTGGGACCCTCTGGTATATCATGACCTATAAAAAGATCGATAGTGACTGAAAGGGTTATCTCATTTTCATTTTTAGCAACTGCCATCGCTGTCGTCCTCTGTGCCGCCGCCGTCGCACACGTGTTTTGGGTGATCCCGTTCATGGTCTAGGGCTTCCACATGATTCTTCATCATGCCTAGAGAGTATTTTTTATTCCTCCCTCCCCTTCTTGGTTTTATTCCTCTCTCCTTTTGTTGCACCTTGGGTTGCTCCGATCCGTGATTTGGTTAGGGTTAACATAGAATCGACTTGGGGATTTTATTGAGTACCTTCTCTAGTATACTTGCACTTGGTTTGATGAGGTAGTATTGTTTGGTTGTGAGGATTTGTTGGTGCCAAGTTCTTGTGGTTACTGTACTTACTCCTGAGATTCCTGACTCTATCGGATAGTCTGAAGCTTGGGCGGGAAGTTCCGATGCCATGCTTAGTCACTTCAAAATTCCTTCTGGCACAAACTGTTATTTTGATGGAGAGTCCATGAAATACCGCGGGCATTCCAGAAGCTCCATTTGTATGTCCTGTACTATCCTTGTACAACTGCTTGCATTGGTGGAATGTTCCGGCGTCTCTGTCGGGATGTTTTGGAAGACTTGCGTGGCTCTCTGTCTGTCTAGGGATTGTAGGTTTACAACTCATTGGACAGTCCACAATTTTTGGTGGGGGCACCGTTAACTATCTGCTACCTATTGTTTCATTCCATCTTGATCTAGTTGATAACCAAATCTCGTGAGGCTTTTCTTATGTGACCTACGCAACTTGTATGATTACTACAGCCTACCATTTCTCCTCTCATAACAAGTAGATCACATATTTTATTTAATTATCCACACATGGCTGATCCTTGGGCTCTCCTTTGGTGTTCCAAGTTTGGTGTGGGTTCTAGCCACTGCCTTGAGAAGGCAATGTTGGCATCTTCTTCGAATGAGGATGATGGCGAACAAGTTTTCCAATGGACATGTTAGCCATCCCCAAGGGACGCTATCGCTAGGTCCTAGCTGAGTTCAGCAAGGTGGCCTTGTCTAGGCACTTTGGACAAGTTAGGGATTCTCAAACTCCCTTTTTCCACACCAGTGATCAGTTCAGTTCTGGCTGTACCGTAGGGGAATTGACATCAGGCTGATGCATATAGAACAACAATGGTTGAGTTGGGTTCAATTGGAGTTCTTCACATCCATGGGTAGCTTGGTTGACCTTCTTAGAGTCATGGGCTGGAGGAGGATTCTAGAGTTCAGGGAAGATTGGAATGAAGCAGTGGTTCGATAGTTTTATGCCACGTTGGAGGTTTGGGTGGCAGAGGAGAAGCTGATTTGGATGACCGGCACACGCTGCTGTGAAGTTGAGCTATCATGGCATGAAGTGGGGCAAGTTGGTCACTAACCTCCTAGTGCTAAGGACGGAGGAGGTATCTGCATTCTAATACCAGGAGTCATCGGTCTATGGTCCACAGGGAGGCTTGAGGAGGCTTCCAAAGATAGTCTTTGAGATTCTGAGGCATATAGTAGTTCCCTCTGCTAGAGGTGACGATAATGCTATTAGTTGGCCCTTCTTTGAGATCATTAATGCTGTGATGACTGGTGATCTGATCAATTTGTTGGATTCAATGGTGCATTAGATGTTGGAGTGTAAGCGGGAAGTGAATGCTTCATTGATTCTTCTGCCATACATCATGGCTTTGGTGCTTTGCACTATTAAGAACTTTGGTGGCGCTTGCGAAATTAATCATCAAGTCTATTGGTTGTTCATTGAGGATGAGAACTATCTAGCATGGGAGTCATCTCCGATGGCTTGTAGGATTTTGAGACCTAATTCCCTAGGTATGCTCCAATAGTTTCCTTTTTCCTTTCCATACTGCATCTTATTCGAGGCCTTATTTTTACTTGTTGTGGAATTTCCAAATTTCTAAACCAGTTACATCTTAGTTCTAGAGAGCCTATCCCATTGGAGACCTATCGGTGCTTTGAACAAACACCAACTAGTAAATTTATATTGTTGCACGTTAGGCTCGGATGGTGTACTAAAGGACACAAGGTTTATACTGGTTCGAGCGGAATGTCCCTACATCCAGTTTGTTGTTGCTCGTGTTATTAGTACCGAACAAAAGGTCTGTAGTAGCAGGTACAAAAGGTCGAGAGAGGGATAGGTCCCAAGTCTCTGATGGAAAGGTCCAAAGGATGCCAAGAGCACGGTCGCTGCTTGGCTATGTGTTGTGTGTGGAATTGATCCCCCCTTAGTGGGGTGCCCTGCCCTCCCTTTTATAGACCAAGGGGGGAGCAGGGGTTACAGATGGGAGAAAGAGAAAAAAAACCAAAGGTAGAGAAGGTCCTTCGAGGGTGCTGGGTCTTTCTTTTCCCTTGAGCCTACCCTGCTGACATGGTAGACTACGCTAGGGATAGCATGTTTCGCTAATTCTGATAGGGCTAGGCTCTGGCTTTGTTTCAGCGAGTGGTCATGTCCCATCCTCCCCCAGTGGACGGTGCTATGTGTTAGGGCGTCGAGCCATGACTGTGTGGGGAGTAGATGGGGAAATGACTATACACTTGTTACTGTAGATGATGTGAGTTCTTCCTTGGATTGTAGTGGTTGTCGTATGCTTGTGTCAGGATCCACGCCCGAGGGCTAATGGCGGCGCCTACAACACTGTAGGACAAAAGTCGGCGCCTACAACACTATTTAGGCTCTACCATGCCTGGGAGGGCTTAAAGCGCCCGTCCCATCGTATCCTAATGGTACCTTCTTGGAGGTGTGCAGGGCATGGTCCTTGATACTGCGGTTGACCTGAGTGTCCTGTCTTACCTCCTGCTTATCACCATGATGGAGTAGGGTGCAGTCGTTGGGCGAGGCGGAGCCTGCCCTCTGCTATCGGGCGAGGCGTAGCCAGCCCTCGGACGTCAAGCGAGGCAGAGCATACCCTCAGCCATTGGGCGAGGCAGAGCCAGGCCTCAGCCATCGGGCGAGGAGGAGTCTAGCCCTCAGTGGTTGGGCGAGGTGGAACCAATCTTCCGTCATTCGGGCAAGAAGCGTAGTAGCGTTCTTGTCTAACCAAAAGCGTTAACGTTCGATGGTTATTAGTTCCACCTCATTGGGTACCCCTGTATTATATCCTTGATAGTAGCCCCCGAGCCCTCGGGTGATTCGGATAGAATCGCCTGGGGTGTGATTTAACTTGCCAGAGGGTGCGCTTGCCAGAGGGTGCGCGCAAGCGCACCCAATGGGTGTAGCCCCCGAGCCCCCGGGTGATTCGGATAGAATTGCCTGGGGTGTGATTTGACTTGCCAGAGGGTGCGCGCGAGCGCAGCCGATGGGTGTAGCCCCTGGGTGATTCGGGCAAAATTGCCTGGGGGTATTTTGATTTGCTAGAGGGTGCGCGCGAGCGCACTCGTCGGGTGTAGCCCCTAGGTGATACGGATAGAATCGCTCGGGGGGTAATTTTGGACCTTCGCGGGTATGGCTGTGAGATTTGGTTTTTGTCAACTAGACAGTTTAAAGGGAACCCTAGTATCCCATTCATGGGGATTCATCTAGGGTTAGCTCGATTGAGACTTGTTTGCGGATCGAGACTCCTTTGAGGCTTGTGCGCCTGAGTTCTCGCTGCTCATGGGCCCGTCCCTCGTTGGGACGGCCGTCGAGACTGTTGGGCCAGCCCTTGAACTCCTGGGCCTAGGCGCGCTGGGGAAAAGCTTTTTGGCCCATATTCCTTCTGGGGGGAAAAGAGTCCTGGTCTGCTGGGGAAGGCGAAACATTTGGCACAATTTTGGTGGGAAAGGATAGGGATTGTGGGCGCATATCCCACGATGTGACGTGGTGGTGTATCGTGGTAGGCTCGGAGACCTAGGCGGGTGGTTGCTCTTCTCACATCCATCGCCCCTATAAAACTAAGGGGTCACCCCTAGGGTTCCATACTTTGCCTCCTCACCTTTGCATCTGCAACCTCCACCGCCAATCGCTTGAGCCTCCCGCACCCGCATCGTAGCCGTTGTCAAGCTCGCGTTCGCACCCCAGTCGTCATCAAACTCGCATCCACCCCCCTTCCAACCATTCAATGGAGCTGTGGTGTAGATCCGACATCACCCCTCAGTGCCTAGAGGGCCTCGTTCACCGTGGCCTCCTTTGCCCGCTGACCGCCGCCGAGGAGTGGCGGCTACCCGGTGATGAGGACGAGCCATCGCCGCCCAAAGACTACGTGGTGTCCTTCGCTCACTTTCACAAGCGAGGATTCACCATCCCCGCCCACAAGTTTCTTCGGGGGCTACTGGATTACTACAAGGTGGAGTTGTAGCACCTTACTCCCAATGGGGTCCTGCACATTGCGGCGTTCGTCGCCCTATGCGAGGGGTTCCTAGGGATTAGTCCCCACTTTGACCTGTGGCGGTATCTCTTCACCATCAACCTTTTGAAAAAGGTGTCAACACAGAATTTTTGCCCCGTGCCGAGGACACACGCAGCAAGCCGGAAGGGTCCGCTTGATGGAGCAGATCTGCCTAGCTTCAGAGCAGGGGTGGTTGATCCTGCACAATCCTCCTAAGACGTGCCAGTCAATTTGACCCTACAATTGACAAGGAGAGAAAGTTCATCACTAATTAAGGGTGGAACTTGTCGGTGTTCCCAGACAATCCCGAATGTGCGGCTATGAGAGCCAATATGAAAGGAGATCGACTAAATAGTTGATTCCAATATATCCATGAGAATAAATCAATTAGAGCTCATGGGGTTGTGTAAGAAGAATCGGTTATCATTCAGGATAAATATCATTAATCGACCAGATATTAATCAATGGCAATAAGATGTCAACAATGATCGGTTTGTGCTGAGCCAATGATTATAATTAACCAAACACCTTTTATATAAAGAAACAATTCAACACCACTTAACCATTTAATAAAGATAAATCTAATGAACATGTTAGATCTCATCTATCATCATGACCAGTGGGGCATGAGGCAGAATCATGCAGGCCGTAGAAATAATAATAGACACGACGACCCTAACTCATTACTAATATCAGTGGGGCATGAGGTAGAATCATGCAGGCTGTAATACAATAATAAGATCATGGGGCTCACATATCTTTCAACCTATCTTTACTTCAACGGTCTCGTGATGCGAACTATTCAAGAAAGCACTCGATATCGGCTAAAATAGCCGATTTAGGCATAACGCACAATTAAAGTCATGCCTTACCAGGAATAGATCTACTAAATATCGATCCCCACTCCATGGTGCTAATAGTGGGGTGTGAGGCACAATCACACAGGCCGTGATAACGGGTCATGGAACGGTTCTCTCTAGCCAATAGATCTACTCAAGACGCAACATGCCTTAACCGCACGTTATGCATGATCAAGATTGATGTAAAATAGCCGATAAGACATAACTCATCATTTAAGGTGTAGATTGGATCAGTTTTAGGTTAGCAAATGATGGGTCAAATAAGATATAAGGCCGATCTAAATCAATCTCAATCGGGCAGAATGATATTGCTGTAATTAGATAAATAATGAAAGCAATAAGCAATATCGGTAACTTAATAAATCTACCAAAGACTGTCATTCTAAGGTAGAGCCGATAACTTGACCTTGATCTAATTCAAGCAGTGGGGTGTGAGGTAGAATCACACAGGTCATACTAGAATTCAACAAGAGTCGATAACTAGCTTATACCAAAGCCATAGTGGGGGTCGACCGGATCGATGCAGCCATATGAACAGAGGTATAAACCATGACGATACTTACAAACAAGCAGTGGAGGTCAACTGGATCAATGCAGTCATACTCACTGAAGAACTCATCGAGATCTACTCTACTCTTACTCCTAAGGGGTGGCCGGAGCCAAAAAAAAAGTAATTGACTTGTATTTGGATTGATTGATTCCTTTTTACAATAGCTGGGGTTTGGTATTTATACCCGGGCCCTGTGCATGACTCCTGTCTAAGCATGACTTATTACAATTTTTGACCTTAGAGAAAACATTCCTAATTTAAGATAACTTGGACTCTAATCTTTCCCTTTTTGTAGAGTCCGGCATGCTTCGTCCTGGCGCCGAACGTAGCCTTTGTTGTTATCTGTTGGCGCTATCTGTGGAAAGCTGATTCCATTTTCTGCATATGAATCAGCTGGTCCCAATCTGCACGTAATTGATTCCTTGGTGACATGATCTTGGGAGCTTTCGGGTCCCTGTAACATCTTCTTCCAAATTTTGGTGTAAACACATGCCCCCTAATTTTGGGATAAAAGTAATTTTATTCCAAAATTATCATGTCTGTATTCCTGATTGGTCCATAGTCACAGGCAGAGAACCTTGATCTAGGGTCCGCTATTTTTCGTTGCCTGCGTCCACCCATGAGCCTATGCCTCAAAACTTTTTACAAGAGCGTCACTGCTTCATGGGCACTTGGATTCATCTTTCCAGGCGGGCTATAAATGCCTATCCAACCCTGGCGAGAGCAACTCAACAATTCAGACATGCTTTTCTTCCATCTGCTCCCTCAAGTGCTCCCGGTTCTGCTGGACCATCCATGGTCTATTTTATGAAGATTTCAAGCGGCTAGAAGAATTCTTGTGCATAGGGCGATTGTATCGCTTATTCTAACGCCTCATTGGGCAAGAAGACCAGCCATTGTGGTTAGAAGAATTCTTGTGATATCATCTAAATCTTCTCTCCATGCTTACAAGGTTGTTCTAGTGTTTGCAAGAGATAGAAGGTGTGATCATCTTCCCTTTGTTGCTCCTTCAAACACCCATCGAGACAGCCTTAGGCTTCTTTCCCAAACTTCCTCAATTTATCGAGAAATCTATTGAGCATATGTTAGGCGTGTGAACTTTCTTCTTTTCTAGTATAATTTATTGATGGGCCAATGCGACTTGGTTCACAATGAGTGTCGGCTTTGTGGAAATCTGGACTCCCTTCAATCCAAAAAAGTTTTGGTGGGTTAATCTCTGGTCAATGTATCCACCCCATGATATTTTGTAATCTGGGGAAGTAATAAATTTGAGTCTGTTATCTCTTCGTTATCCATCCCCTAAATTTCCAGAGTGTTGATCCATTTCCGTTTTCTGATTTCAATTTCACACCTCCATCGAAACCTATCTTCTTGCTTTCCTGGGCTATATATACAGGCTATGGCCGCGAATCAAAAAACAACCCTCTTCGTCTCAACCCCTCTTCGTCTTCAGTACATCCTCTACCTTTCCATAGGTTCGAGGTCATGGAGAACAACAAGAGGTCTACTGAAGAAGCCCTCAACGGATCCACATCATCATGCCAACGCCCTCATCGTCAAGAGGACTCATCTTGGGGTGCTCCCATCGCCTTGGATCGAAGGGCCAATTCTGCCCAGCCCTCGGGGTCATCTTTGGCACCAATCTGCCGCCAGCTTCCTTATCACCCAAGGCAATAGATTAGTAATGATGATCTGCTGGCCTCCATCGATCAGACCAACCAACATCTATCCAACTGCCTCTCCCTGGTGGAATCGGCTTTGGCCATGATTGAAGACTGATCTCCCCCCGAGGTTGGCCTGGTGCGGGAAAGGTTGGCTAGGGCTGAAGCTAGAATCATGGGTGAGATGGCTGCCATTATTTCTCTGTTTCTTCTTGATTTTACCCTCAAGATTTCTGATCACTCTTTCCTTGAATATTTTAGATCTAACTGCTCAGTTGGAGAGTCTTCGATCAGCCGTGGATCATGCAGTGGGATTTGTTATTGCTAGGGGTGTCGTTCTGGTGGTTCGCTTGCATGACATCCCGAATCGTGTCAGGGAGGTCACCCTTCATGGCGTTCATCATGGCGCCGCCATGGCGTTGGCTGCTGCACAAGCCCGTTCGGGCCATAATCTTCGTCTTCTTCCTCATGGTTTTTCAGACGTAGTGCACCCTGGGGAACATGATGTCGCAGAACCGGCCAATTTACAAGAGTACAAGTACAATGGCAGCCCGCAAGCGGTCGCACTGTCATACTTGAACCCATATAAACCCAGTAGTCCATCGAGTACCACGACGGGTCTCGATAAACGATTTACAACAACCAAGATCATACATGATTCAACATACATGTCACATATTACATAAAGTTCACAGATACATTTTCATCATCAGAGTATGAAACAAAGTTATTACAAACCAAGTTCGATAGATAAAAGTGGAAGCAAATTAAGTTTGAAAGTAGTATTTACCAACATAGTTTGATACAGTGCCAACATACGATCACAATCCACAAAAGCATGTAGAAGGATTAAATAAGAAGCCTGCCCAAGGCTTACTCCTCATCCACAGCGGGATGGAAGCAACTCTTGCAATAACCATGATAAACAGTGCCATCTACAACAATGGGAAAATAAACCCTGAGTACAAGAAGGTACTCAGCTAGACTTACCCGTCATAAACTAGAAATAAAATGACTCCAAGGATCATGCAAGGTTGTATAAGTGGATGTAGCTTGACAACATTTTGCATAAAAAGCGATTAACTCAGTTATACAATTATAATTCTGTTATAAAGTTAATTATGACTATCCATCTCTAAATTAGCAACTATCCTGTGCCAAACATGTGGTATATCATTTTAAGAGCATACAATAGTAACCATAGTAGGTATTGTAATTCCATGTTCATTCGAACCATCATGTTCCATAGTACAGTTACTACGAGGTTGGAGCTAGCCAAGTTTCTCACTATCCGGGAGACGGCGATTCAAATCGATTTCAACTAGCTGGGAATTTATTTCTAACACAAACCCGGGTCTACCAGCCACGGTAGCCTTAGGTCACCTTTGGTACAACTCAAATACACATTTCGTGGGTTCGCCCAGTGCCGCACAATCAGGGACAACCAAATGCCAGGATGTTCAGGTCTGGCCTACCCTTGGGCTCAGTTTGGCTCCCCGCACATCCTTACTACCATCCAGAGTGCACACTTTGATAGAGCAGGGCCCGGACTGAGTTGAGCTACTTGGCTTCGCGGTCGGAACGAGTCATCCGGCCAGCTAAGTGATAGGCATGTGGTCAATCTTATCAAAAAGGTCCAACAACGGTACGGTCTTTAATCGGCACAGACAGAATCACATGAGTTAACCTACAATAGACTCTGTTCAGCCTCAATTTACATTACCCCATGGTTTTTTTCTACGATAGCAATTATAGCCAACCGTGCTTTGGTATCCACCTATATCTCGTAGGTGACAGGAAATCACCCGACTTCTACCAGTCGAAGCATGGCTAAGCATATATTCGATCCTAGACCTATATAGGGTTAAAGGTACTTTTCTAGACAAGGAATTTATATGCATCAATGGTTTCAAATCAACTCTTATAACCTAACGCATCAATCATAGGGACTTAAGTAATATTTTGTAAAATACTGGGAGACTTAAAATGCTCCGGGGCTTGCCTTTCAGAAAGGAAGTAGGGCGGTGATCAGGGCACTCTGGAAGCTCTTTTGGGTTCTGCTCCTCGCCTTTGGGAGCTGCAGCTTGAGGAATCTCCTGCTGGTCCCCTTCCTCTCCTTCGTCGAACTCCAGCAACGTTATCTCCTCCGTCGATCCTAGATGCATGAGTATGACATGAGATATTGCGAATGCGTTCATGTTGACAAGCATAGTATGATGATACATGATGAATGGATTCTTGCAAGGATTCTTAACAACATGGTGTTAAGTGATAACAAGTGCATCACATTTACTGAGTATGTGCATATCTCTTCTTGATTATTTAATCAACTACTTCAACAATGCATTTACTATATCACAAAACAGCAGCTACTCGTTTTACTCATAACCGAAGTTCTACTTATCCAATTGTGGTGATCTTGGACTTTCTGGAAATCTTACAAAATTATCTACAACTTTCCTTTAATACTCTCACTGTGATTCAAGAGTTAAATTGGGCAAACAAATCATTCAATCAAATCTGTCCAGAAAGTAAACATTTCGGACAGCAAACTTGTAACAGCAAGAACTCGAAAACCCTAAGTCCTATGACTGTGAAAATTTAACACAAGGTAGATTAGCAAGTTATCTACAACTTTCTTATTAACAAGTTTTACAGTAGAGACCATTATCCATATGAAATCATCCACACAATCAAAACTATACATATAGTCTTGTATTTGAATGATAAAGCGATAATTAGTCATTTGTATACAATCAATGGCTTCTAAGCCTTACCATCGACATCAACAGTTATTATGAAACATATGAACCATAGAAAACATTATGCTTAATCATAATCTAATTATTTAATTGTCTTTCTTAATTTAATTAAATAATTAGGGTAAATAATAAACATATACAAAGTTGCATCATAAATTCTCAAAAATTTACAGTGGCTTACTAGTGCAACCAATAGACTACTGTAAAAATTTCATGCCATTTTACCAAGGAAAGAATCCTATGCAAAAATGACAAGGCATAAAGGCTTAAAATAGCATAAATAGAAAACCCTAATGAAAAGTGTCAAGCAACAGATTTTATATTTTTTTTAGCATCCATATGGTACTAGTACAACCTCCAATAAATTTCATGAATATTGGATTCATAAATAATTTATAAAAATTCACACAAGGATCACCTAATTATAAAAGAAAAATCTATAACTAAAAATCTATTCATGCACTGACCCTCAAATTTTTACCAGATCTTATACTTGTCAAGAATAGCTCACCACAAAAGTTTCATAAGTTTTGGAGCACAGGAACTCTAGATATAAATTAAACAAGTTTACATACATTTAAAAACACATTTCAAGTTTCATTTTAAATCCTCCAAAAACTCTACTACAAATTCTAATATCATATTTTTCATAAATACTACACTTCCTAAGGAACACTACAAAATTTGGTTCACAAATTTTGGATCTCTATAGCTCAACTTATAAATTTTCAAAATTACATACAAAAATAGGAACAAATGAACTAGCCTATGGCACTACAGTCAATGACAGGCGGGACCCGCTGTCATACGACCCCACATGTCAGTGAAACAAGAACAGGGCACGGCGCTGCTTCGATGCGGTTCGGCCACGGCTCGTCGACGGTGAGCTCGCCGGCGGGGACAAGTGAACCTACGTGATCTACGGAGCAGCGCGCGTCGAATGACCAAGGTGGTGGCAGTGGAGGGTGGGCAGAGCATGCTCGTCACCGGTCATGGCGGCACGACGGCGCTGCTCAGCGGTGTGCCGGTCATCACCGGCTATGGCGAAGCTAGGCGAGGCGCGCTACAGCATCACGGTGACCATGCAAACCTATCTAGACGACCTAGGCAGCAGGAGGCACTTTGACGAAGCATGGCCATGGCGCGGTGGCGCGGAGGTCAGGACGCAGCGGCGCGGGTCACCGTGTTCCACGCCAGCGGGACCACTAATGGAGGTAACATCATAACACAAGCTAATACCCATCCTAACCAAGCTCTAACGCCAACAACCGGAAGAAAAGCGCATGCAAGCCGAGCGGTGGCAAGCTTGCTGTGGAGGCGGCCATGGCGGCTGAGGTTCTGGCGAGAGGGGAAAAAGGCAATACGCCCTCACTGAAGCGCAATTGACGCAGCCAATACATCGAGGCGGTGGAGGTGGATGTGGCACAGCTATGAGTGAGATGGAGACAGTGGCTGTGCGGTGGAGCGCACACAAGGCGATGACGGAGGCGAGGCTGTGCTCGGCGGTGAGGCTGCGCTGCTGTGAATGGCGAAGGAGGAGGCAAAGAAAGGAAAATGTGAGCGCGGGGATGGAGCAGCGGGTGCGGGACGCGATATACTACGCTCTGGCCCAACATGGCCACGCTGGGCAGGACGCCGGCGATGCGCGGCCTCCATCAGCTCCACACGGCGGGCATGCTCTGGCGATGGTCGGCCACCGAAGCCATTGATTTAGTTCGTTCGATGCTACGACGGACCGACTGACGACGCATTTTCAAAGCAATCAAATAGAAAATCTGCAGCTCCATTGTGTAAACAACCTAAATGGAAATTGTAGACCTATGTACCTGCTCCAATTGTTCTTAAAGGATCATGTGCTAACTCTCAACCAAAACCGAGTTATTTCATCCCAAAGCCAAGCTTGTCAGCACTGTCAGTGAAAACGACTTGGCAAATTTCTCAAGTGTTGAAAATAAGGAATTGATGATTCTTGTGAGCCTAATTCAAGAATGTTAGGAGCTAAACCAGTCTATGACCCAAAAATAAAAGTTGTTCCTTTTGCCAAATACTACAACTTTGCTTTAGTGACCACCTCCATGCAAGGTCTCTAGCACATAGTTCAAACTTGGTCAAACATGCTACATTCAAAAGATGGCTTATTCATGAACTATGACTTAGTGACCAAATTACCCCTAACCATGAATACCAAAGTTGTTCATAATGATCTTCTAAACATGTTTAAGCCATTGGTAAGGTCACACACTCATTTCATGCATTGGTCACACATAGAGCTATCCAGGTCCACATGCATAGCATCACTTGAGTACTTGATTAGACAAAATGATCTTCATGAACATTGTGCCACTAGTCATTATAAGTGCAGCTAATATGTTTTAGTGACTCACATCTATTATTTACATGTATTCACTCATGATCATATGCATAGATACAAGGAGACATGAAATAACAAGCATGTTTCATATGTTTCAATCAAATGTTTCAATTGTAAAAGCTTAAATATGAATGCTTGATGCTCATGCTCATGCTCATGCAATGCAAGTCAATTTATGTAAGGCTAACACCTAGGGTGTTACACATGATCGTTTGGTTGAAGATTTTATGAACGCCACCGACTCTGTAGCTTTCAATACTCTAGCCGACGATATAGTAGGCAAAGTGTTTTCTGGCCCATAGCTTATAATAGGTGATGTTTAGCAAATGACCTCCTCGCCTTGAGTGGTTTCCCATTGTTTCATGCTTCATACCCATCATTTTGTTTGTGTTTGCTTTGCTTCTATAGGCGATACACATCGTATCGGCTTTTACTCCTTTGGGTTCATCTTTTGCACTAGAGGCGATATCTTTTCAACATCGGCTATTAAAGCTATTGACCGAACAGATCTTTATCAAGTATTGATCCAAACACTAGGATAATATTTCTTTAAATATTTCCCATTGATTGCTCGGCCAAATTCTTCCTCTCCTTTTAATGTTTCCAAAATTTAAGCATTACCAGGCGCACAATGCTTGATCCGATAGGGTCCTTCCCAGTTAGGTGACCATTTGCTGAATTTACTGTCCTTTGATCCGATCGGCAATTTCACTTTCCAGACCAAGTCTCTTTCGAAGAATTGCTTAATCTTGACCTTTTTATTATAATATTTTGCAACCCTTAGTTTATTGGCTTCAATATTCTCAAGAGCACGTAGTCGAAGGCAACTCAAGTCTTCCAAATTGTATATCATAAGATTCTTGTAAACCTCAGCTAACAAATCATTCTATAGTGTAACACACCTTGATCCAGTCTGAACTTCCCAAGGAAGAACGGCATTATGGTCATACACAAGTTCATAAGGTAATGTTTTAATTGATCCATGGCAGGCCATCCTATATGCCCATAGTGCTTCATTTAGCGTCGAATGCCACTTCCTTGGTTGTTCCTCGATCTTTTTCTTGATCAGCTTAATCATAATCTGGTTGGACGCCTCTGCTTGACCATTAGCCTGGGCATAGTAAGGGGAGGAATTCAATAGATTAATCCCCATACTGGTAGCAAAATCCTTGAACTCTTCTGATGTGAACATTGTCCCTTGATTGGTAGTTATAGTGTGAGGAATCCCAAAACGATACACAATGTGTTCCCTGACAAAATCAATCATATTCTTTGAGGTTACCGTTTTCAAAGGAATTGCCTCAACCCATTTAGTGAAGTAGTCTGTTGCTACCAATATGAACTTATGTCCTTTGCTTGAAGGCGTAAAAATCTGGCCAATTAAATCAATTCCCCAACCCGAAACAACCATGGTTTGATTATTGGATTCATGGCCGATGCAGGTGATCTCTGAACATTACCAAAGCGTTGACAGTCCTAACACCCCTTTTAATATTCAAAACAATCTTCCAGTATCGTTGGCCAGAAATATCTAGTTCTACGAATAATCCATTTCATCTTATAAGCCGATTGATGAGCTCCACATATCCCTTTATGCACCTCACCCATCAACACCTTAGCTTCTTCTTGGTTTAAGCACTTGAGCAATACCCCATTGACCGTTTTATAATATAACTGATCATCTAACAAAATATACTTAGTCGATTTATACCTTAGCTTCCTGGTAACTTTTCGAGACGGATCTCTAAGGTAAGCGGCTATTTCAACTCTCCAATCATCACTTGATGTTTCACTACTCAAGACTTCTTGAAACACTCGATATCCTGATGCACTTTGAGCTAGATGGTTAGTGTCTTGGTTTTGTGCTCTCGGAATATGTTGGAAAGAGATATGAAGAAATCCCTTGAGTAACTTTTGGCACTCATCGTAGTATCCTTTCAAAGTTTCTTCTTTGCACTCATATAAGCCAATCAATTGATTAATAATTAACTACGAATCTCCAAATACTTCAATTGTTTTGGCCTTTACTTCATGAAGAAGTTGCAGTCCCTTGAGAATAGCTTCGTATTCCACTTGATTGTTTGTAATCATTGGCTCAGTTGGAAGAGCGAACTCAAAACTTGCCCCTCGAGGTGAAATAATAACAATACCAATGCCACCACCCTGCTGCATGATGACCCATCAAAGAACAGCATCCACGGCATCGGCTCTACATAACTAATGCTTTGCTTGTGATGTTGGGTGATAAAATCGACCATTACTTGTCCTTTGACTGCTTTAGCCAATTTGTACTTCAAGTCGAATTCCGATAACGCAAGAATCCACTTTCCCACTCTTCCATTCAGTATTAGCATTGATAACATGTGCTTAACCACATCATCCTTGGAAACAACTACACACTCGGCTGATAATAAGTAGTGTTGTAATTTAGTGCAAGAGAAATATAGACATAAGCATAATTTTTCGGTGGGAGAATATCTCGTTTTTAGATCCAGTAGTCTTCTACTTAGATAGAAAACAACTCTCTCTTTTTCTTCAAATTCTTGCATTAGGGCCGATCCAATTGTCTTGTCATCAGCCGATATGTACAACTTAAATAGCTTACCTTGCTGAGGAGGGACCAGCATAGGTGGACGCTTCATATATTCTTCTATTTCTTCAAACGCTTTTTGTTGTATATTACCCCACTTGAATTCTTGATCATTCTTCAACTTCAACAAGGGAGAAAACGGTAGGATCCTCTCCGACAAATTTGAAATAAATCTTCTGATGAAATTAATCTTACCAAGTAGAGATTGCAACTCTGTTTTGGTAGTTGGGGGAACTGCTTCATCAATGGCTTTTGCGCTTTTCTGACCAACTTCGATTCCCCTCTCATGGACCATGAATCCTAAAAATTGTTCGGCTGACACTCCAAAAGCACACTTATTAGGATTTATCTTCAAACCATGCTTCCTCGTGTATTCTAGAGTCACACAAATTAGCCAGGTGTTCTTTGTATCCTTTGGATTTTATTATCACATCATCGATGTAGATTTTTCAACAATCCTACCGATCAACTTATGGAAAATGTAATTCATCACCCTTTGATAAGTCGCACCGGCATTCTTTAGTCCAAAGGTCATTACAACCCACTCGAATAGACTGATTATGTCGGGGCACCTGAAAGCGGTCTTTGCTATGTCTTCTTCAGCCATGAAAATTTGGTTGTATCCTGCATTACCATCCATGAAGCTAATAACCTTATGCCCAGCTGCTGCATCTACTAACATATTAGCTATCGGCATTGGATAACCGTCCATAGGTGTGGTTTTATTTAGATCCCTAAAATCAATGCAAACTCTCAATTTTCCATTCTTCTTGTATATAGGGACAACATTCGATATCCACTCTGCATATCGGCATGGTCGGATAAATTTTGCTTCCAATAACCTTTCAGTCTCCTTTATGATATCATCAAGCACGTTCGGGTTGAATCTCCTCGGAGCTTGTTTAAACGGCCGATATCTAGGTTTGATTGGCAGCCGATGTTCAACAATTGATCAATCTAAATCAGGCATCTCATAGTATTCCCAAGCAAAGCAATCTTTAAATTCCTTTAATAAGTCAATTAATTCCCGCTTATACTCCAGATCCAACTTAGCACTCACGTACATCGGCCTAGGTCTATCTCCAGGACCAATATCTACTTCTTCTAATTCATCAGCCGATGTGAAGCCATGTCCTAGTTTCCCGTTTGTACCATCTATTGGATTATCCATTAATACAAATTTTCAAAGCCGACTGCTTGGATCGGTTGTTGGTTTTCACCATTGACTCTAAACTCTGATGGCAATAGAAAAACCATTTGGATATTAGCCGATGGTTGCTTTCTATAGGTTATTTGCTTGATACGCCACACTTGAGTTTTACCGGATGCCTGGGCCTATTCCATCTCTTTATTCCTTAGGCATTGCACCCTTCTCTTCTAGTTTCTTGTTAAACCACCTGGGCACCACTGGCTTTCCTGCCACACATATCTTCTTTCAGTGCCTTCTTCTTCATGATCAGCCCAGTCCTGATCAATGACTCTTTTTCTAAGACGATCATGAACACTTTTATTTTTTAAGCGCCAATCCATGTTATTATGATGATATGCATCTTGAGCATGGATAGACCGGTGGTTGGTTTGAGACTGCCTATACTCCTGATATTGATTGCTGCATTCTAGACAGTCATGTCTGGTAGGCAATTTTAAACCTTCATTCCAGCAATGTCTGAAGAAAGGACAATTCCAATGTAATTCGGCTTGCTCCCTTTCATACCTCTCTTGTTTCAGTTGATGCTGGTACGCTTGATCTTTTAATCAACGTTGATAATCCTTTTCCTTCTGCCGCTGCGACTTATTCAACAGAATCCGAGATGTGACCCGTGGCTTCGTCGTCTCTGCTCTTAACATCTTCCCCTACTCGTATCGGCTCTTTTGCTCGGCACGATGTCTCCTAATTTCTCTATACTCGTCAGCCGATATTTGCATCTTGGGATCGACTGTTCCAGCTTCTTTTGATTTGGTTGATGTTAGGACCTTAGTTTTTCCTTTGAATAGCCCAGCATTAACCATGTGTTTGATCTCCTGGGAAAGGATTATCATCAACTTTCATTTTCCGAGGCGTATCAAATTTGAGCCTCCCCTGCTGAATAGCTCTCTGTATATGCTGCCTAAAGATTCTGCATTTATTAGTGGAATGAGAAGTAGCATTATAAAACTTGCAAAACTTCTTATTCTTCAACTGATCAGGGGGCAACATGACATGACCATCGGGCAACTTGATCTGCCTTTTCTCTAGCAAGAAATCGAAGAGTTTATCTGATTTGGTGACATCAAAGTCATAGCTCTCCTCGACTCCTCTTCCCCAAGGATTTGGCACCATCACTGTCTTCTTGCCCCAATTCCATTCAGCTGCAGCAACCTCTTCTTCTTCATCTTCATAGCCATCATCGACTGAGTATGGATCATAAGCTTCAGCTACTGAGGTACTCTTCTAGAACCGGGTATCTCTGTGCATACTCTGAAATTGGCTATTAAGCGCTGCTACTCGTTGAGCCAATTGTTCCAAGTTGTCAAATTCTTGTCCCAGCAGCTTTTCTTTCCACATCGGTAGCATTCCTTGAATAGCCAAAGCAGCTAGTTGATCATCGGCCATGTTTAAGGAGAAGCACAAGTTCTTGGTCTCTCGAAACCTCTGAAGAAATTTAGTGCTCGATTCATTAGTCTTCTATCTTATGGTTGTCAGATCGGTAATCTTCTTTTCTCTAGTCCTAGTATAAAAATATGTATGAAACTTCTTCTCTAGGTCAGCCCAATTGGCAATGGAATTGACTGGCAATGATGAAAACCAAGTGAAGGCTGGCCCTGATAAGGACAAAGAGAATAAATGAACTTGATGGGCATCTTCAATTGATGCTTCGCCCAATTGTGTAAGATACCGACTGACATGTTCTATCGTGCTTGTACTATCTTGGCCAGTGAATTTAGCAAATTCTGGGAGCCTATAATTTGTTGGAAGAGCGATAAAATCATACCATTCTGGATATGGGCATTTGTACGAAAAGGTCAGCCCTTTTGGCTTCAGACCGAACTGATTCTTCATCATCTCAGTCACCCTCAGCAATAACTCATCAGCTTGCGGATTTGGATTCCTCTGTACCTACTGACCCATCTGTGAATTGAAATCATGCGTGCCTTGATATCCTGGATTTGGCATCATGTGGAGGGTGTTATAATCTATGCCATAGTGATACCCTTGTGGAATCTCAATCTGCTGAGTCCTTTGCTGGCTTGCTGCTTGAAGTCTCTGGTTATAGATATAAGGATCTATATCTCTACAGATCCTTTGAACCGACGGTGCTATTTTTTGAGCCAACGACGGTATGTGGCCTGATGTGCCAAAATTGATCACCTGGTTATGACTTTGCCCCGTCGGCTGTTGCACATACTGTACTGGTGGTCCAGGATGGTACTGTGTTCAATTTGCAGTAGTTCCTTGAGTTTGTTTAGATGAACCTTGAACTGTCTGGACATCACCACTACCAGTCGGTGCTGCTTCTTGATGGCTGGTACCGACTAGATTGCTCCCCTGGGCTGACGGATCTGGAATGTTGTAATAAGCCGGTCCGCCTTGACCAACTAGAAATCCATGAATCGCCTCTTTCAAGGCGTTATGGAATACGTCCATGAAAGCTTCGTTATGGCTCGACATGGCATCACGAATAGATTTGACCACAACCTCTTTAAAGAAACGCTTGTCTTCAGCTTCATTTGTGTCTGTCCGCCTATATAACAGAACTCTTGGTAGTGAAAATTTCTGAACAATTGTGTTGTCACGTGTTTTGGTGTAGGACAACAAATATTTCTTCTGAAACTCTTCTATAGCTTTGCTGATGATACCCTTATCCCCATCAGGTAGATCTTCATAATGTAGCATAATGATGTCGTCGTTGTTATGAACCGCCATGACGATTGTGGTGTCCCACTGGGCATGCCAGAAACGTGTGTCGACATAGAATTTTCATCCCGTGCCGAGGACACACGTAGCAAGCCAGAAGGGTTCGCTCGATGGAGCAGATCCGCCTAGCTTCAGCGCAGGGGTGGTCGATCCTACGCGATCCTCCTAAGACGTGCCAGTCAATTTGACCCTGCAATTGACAAGGAGAGAAAGTTCATCAGTAATTAAGGGTGGAACTTGCCGGTGTTGCTAGACAGTCCCAAAAGTGCGGCTATGAGAGCCGATATGAAAGGAGATCGACTAAATAGTCGATTCCAATATATTCATGAGAATAAATCAATTAGAGCTCATGGGGTTGTGTAAGAAGAATCGGTTATCATTCAGGATAAATATCATTAATCGAACAGATATTAATCAAAGGCAATAAGATGTCAACAATGATCAGTTTATGCTGAGCCAATGATTATAATTAACCGAACCACTTTTATATAAAGAAACAATTCAACACCACTTAACCGTTTAATAAAGATAAATCTAATGAACATGTTAGATCTCATCTATCATCATGACCAGTGGGGCATGAGGCAGAATCATGCAGGCCATAGAAATAATAATAGACTCAACGACTCTAACTTATTACTAATATCAGTGAGGCATGGGGCAGAATCATGCAGGCCATAATACAATAATAAGATCATGGGGCTAACATATCTTTCAACCTATCTTTACTTCAACGGTCTTGTGATGCGAACTATTCGTGAAAGCGCTCGATATCGGCTAAAAGAGTCGATTCAGGCATAACACACAGTTAAAGTCATGCCTTATTAGGAATAGATCTACTAAATATCGATGCCCACTCCATGGTGCTAACAGTGGGGTGTGAGGCAAAATCACACAGGCCGTGATAACGGGCCGTGGAACGGTTCTCTCTAGCCAATAAAGATCGACATAAGAGTTTCCTCTATCCCATCAAGACTTTGGATGTGCTCTATGCAAGGGAACCCAATTGTGGATGAGTTCCCGGATGTGTTCACTGATGATTTGCTAGGTATATATGATACGCGATCGCGACATTGAGTTTATTATTGAGCTTTTATCTGGAACTACACCTATTGCTAAGAAGCCATATAGAATGGGGGTAAATGAGAATTAGAGGAACTTAAGAAACAATTGAAGGAGCTGCAGGAGAAAGGTTTCATACGCCCCAACTCATCTCCATGGGGGGCACATGTGATCTTTGTTGATAAGAAGGATGGTACTCAACGGATGGGTAACAGATGGCAATGATTATGATGAGTTTCCTGAGGACTACTAGACTTGTGGTCAACTAGTTGACATCCCTGTGATGGAGCTACCACGATAGTTATCTATATTTTCCGCTATGCTTATTATGTAAAGACTAAGTGATCATATTATTCGTGATGTAATAAACACCTGTGATGGTACCTTTTGTAATTTATCAGCTTATATGTGTGACTGATCTCTCGGCGCATATAAGATTATGCATTCAATTTTATCCTTAAAATTGGGTGTGACATTTCCTTCTCGTTGGAGGCTATCCCCTACATGTCTGAATGCAAGTAATCCTATATCCTTGCTACACATTTTTTGTCAGCCCTGCCCTGATGGCACTCCTTGCCAGATCCGTCGGCGCGCCGCTGCCACTGCTAAGATTTGGACCGCCGCCGTCGAGCCCGTTGTGGCCATCCACCATCGTATCTGACTGCCTACGAGAGAGAGGGTGTGAGAGATACTGAGAGAAGAGAAAGGGTGAGAGAGATACCACCGCGAGCCCCCGGCCACAATACAAAAAATATGCAATATAGGTTCACAAAAAAAATGTAATATAGGGGATTATGGTTGCTCCAATAGATTACTCATCCTATCCCCAATTTAAGTAGTTATGATCCTAGTTATGATCACAGAAACTATCATGGGTTTTGAGTTGGTACTGCTAAGAGCTCTTAGCACGCTAGTTAATTGTCACAGAAACTATCATGATTTGTGAGTTGGTACAGCTAAGAGGTCTGTTTGAGGATGAAGTGGTAAAACATTATTAATGTCTTGGTGAAGGGGGCCACTCCCTCCATCTACGAATGGTGTTTTGGTTTGTGCAATTATCTCATGATTCAAGAGGCGGTACATCATGAGTTCCTCCTATGAATTTTGGTAGAATTAACCCATTCCTCATACATATATTAATTATTAGCTTATGAAGAATGAGGGTGGTGATGGATGAACCCATTTCATTCCACAGACTAAACAAAAAAGTGAGGAGTTTGTAGAAGATAGACCACCTTATTTCTCCAAACACGCCCAAATAGTATCATTCTCACCTTCCAAAAAGTTAAATAGTTTGAACCTTGACCAAATATACATAAGAGAATATTAATATTTATAGTGAATAATTAATATTATTAGATTAATTGTTGGATATATATTTTTATGAAAAACTTATTTGAAGATATAAATGTTGCTAATATTTTTCTATAAATCGAACTTAAAGAAATTTCACCAATGAAACCGTACACCATCTTTTTTTTACCTAAATCAGCTTGTGTGGTGGTTTCGCAGGCTTAGCATAAGCAAATGGGTGACACAAGCGTAAGCTCTCGTCCAAGCGCACATTGCAGCAAAGAAAAGTATAGGCTTGCTGGCGGACCTAAGATTTTCAACATACGGTATGCCCAGCAAAAATATTTCACTCTCCGACAAATTTGAAATAAATCTTCTGATGAAATTAATCTTACCAAGTAGAGATTGCAACTCTGTTTTGGTAGTTGGGGGAACTGCTTCATCAATGGCTTTTGCGCTTTTCTGACCAACTTCGATTCCCCTCTCATGGACCATGAATCCTAAAAATTGTTCGGCTGACACTCCAAAAGCACACTTATTAGGATTTATCTTCAAACCATGCTTCCTCGTGTATTCTAGAGTCACACAAATTAGCCAGGTGTTCTTTGTATCCTTTGGATTTTATTATCACATCATCGATGTAGATTTTTCAACAATCCTACCGATCAACTTATGGAAAATGTAATTCATCACCCTTTGATAAGTCGCACCGGCATTCTTTAGTCCAAAGGTCATTACAACCCACTCGAATAGACTGATTATGTCGGGGCACCTGAAAGCGGTCTTTGCTATGTCTTCTTCAGCCATGAAAATTTGGTTGTATCCTGCATTACCATCCATGAAGCTAATAACCTTATGCCCAGCTGCTGCATCTACTAACATATTAGCTATCGGCATTGGATAACCGTCCATAGGTGTGGTTTTATTTAGATCCCTAAAATCAATGCAAACTCTCAATTTTCCATTCTTCTTGTATATAGGGACAACATTCGATATCCACTCTGCATATCGGCATGGTCGGATAAATTTTGCTTCCAATAACCTTTCAGTCTCCTTTATGATATCATCAAGCACGTTCGGGTTGAATCTCCTCGGAGCTTGTTTAAACGGCCGATATCTAGGTTTGATTGGCAGCCGATGTTCAACAATTGATCAATCTAAATCAGGCATCTCATAGTATTCCCAAGCAAAGCAATCTTTAAATTCCTTTAATAAGTCAATTAATTCCCGCTTATACTCCAGATCCAACTTAGCACTCACGTACATCGGCCTAGGTCTATCTCCAGGACCAATATCTACTTCTTCTAATTCATCAGCCGATGTGAAGCCATGTCCTAGTTTCCCGTTTGTACCATCTATTGGATTATCCATTAATACAAATTTTCAAAGCCGACTGCTTGGATCGGTTGTTGGTTTTCACCATTGACTCTAAACTCTGATGGCAATAGAAAAACCATTTGGATATTAGCCGATGGTTGCTTTCTATAGGTTATTTGCTTGATACGCCACACTTGAGTTTTACCGGATGCCTGGGCCTATTCCATCTCTTTATTCCTTAGGCATTGCACCCTTCTCTTCTAGTTTCTTGTTAAACCACCTGGGCACCACTGGCTTTCCTGCCACACATATCTTCTTTCAGTGCCTTCTTCTTCATGATCAGCCCAGTCCTGATCAATGACTCTTTTTCTAAGACGATCATGAACACTTTTATTTTTTAAGCGCCAATCCATGTTATTATGATGATATGCATCTTGAGCATGGATAGACCGGTGGTTGGTTTGAGACTGCCTATACTCCTGATATTGATTGCTGCATTCTAGACAGTCATGTCTGGTAGGCAATTTTAAACCTTCATTCCAGCAATGTCTGAAGAAAGGACAATTCCAATGTAATTCGGCTTGCTCCCTTTCATACCTCTCTTGTTTCAGTTGATGCTGGTACGCTTGATCTTTTAATCAACGTTGATAATCCTTTTCCTTCTGCCGCTGCGACTTATTCAACAGAATCCGAGATGTGACCCGTGGCTTCGTCGTCTCTGCTCTTAACATCTTCCCCTACTCGTATCGGCTCTTTTGCTCGGCACGATGTCTCCTAATTTCTCTATACTCGTCAGCCGATATTTGCATCTTGGGATCGACTGTTCCAGCTTCTTTTGATTTGGTTGATGTTAGGACCTTAGTTTTTCCTTTGAATAGCCCAGCATTAACCATGTGTTTGATCTCCTGGGAAAGGATTATCATCAACTTTCATTTTCCGAGGCGTATCAAATTTGAGCCTCCCCTGCTGAATAGCTCTCTGTATATGCTGCCTAAAGATTCTGCATTTATTAGTGGAATGAGAAGTAGCATTATAAAACTTGCAAAACTTCTTATTCTTCAACTGATCAGGGGGCAACATGACATGACCATCGGGCAACTTGATCTGCCTTTTCTCTAGCAAGAAATCGAAGAGTTTATCTGATTTGGTGACATCAAAGTCATAGCTCTCCTCGACTCCTCTTCCCCAAGGATTTGGCACCATCACTGTCTTCTTGCCCCAATTCCATTCAGCTGCAGCAACCTCTTCTTCTTCATCTTCATAGCCATCATCGACTGAGTATGGATCATAAGCTTCAGCTACTGAGGTACTCTTCTAGAACCGGGTATCTCTGTGCATACTCTGAAATTGGCTATTAAGCGCTGCTACTCGTTGAGCCAATTGTTCCAAGTTGTCAAATTCTTGTCCCAGCAGCTTTTCTTTCCACATCGGTAGCATTCCTTGAATAGCCAAAGCAGCTAGTTGATCATCGGCCATGTTTAAGGAGAAGCACAAGTTCTTGGTCTCTCGAAACCTCTGAAGAAATTTAGTGCTCGATTCATTAGTCTTCTATCTTATGGTTGTCAGATCGGTAATCTTCTTTTCTCTAGTCCTAGTATAAAAATATGTATGAAACTTCTTCTCTAGGTCAGCCCAATTGGCAATGGAATTGACTGGCAATGATGAAAACCAAGTGAAGGCTGGCCCTGATAAGGACAAAGAGAATAAATGAACTTGATGGGCATCTTCAATTGATGCTTCGCCCAATTGTGTAAGATACCGACTGACATGTTCTATCGTGCTTGTACTATCTTGGCCAGTGAATTTAGCAAATTCTGGGAGCCTATAATTTGTTGGAAGAGCGATAAAATCATACCATTCTGGATATGGGCATTTGTACGAAAAGGTCAGCCCTTTTGGCTTCAGACCGAACTGATTCTTCATCATCTCAGTCACCCTCAGCAATAACTCATCAGCTTGCGGATTTGGATTCCTCTGTACCTACTGACCCATCTGTGAATTGAAATCATGCGTGCCTTGATATCCTGGATTTGGCATCATGTGGAGGGTGTTATAATCTATGCCATAGTGATACCCTTGTGGAATCTCAATCTGCTGAGTCCTTTGCTGGCTTGCTGCTTGAAGTCTCTGGTTATAGATATAAGGATCTATATCTCTACAGATCCTTTGAACCGACGGTGCTATTTTTTGAGCCAACGACGGTATGTGGCCTGATGTGCCAAAATTGATCACCTGGTTATGACTTTGCCCCGTCGGCTGTTGCACATACTGTACTGGTGGTCCAGGATGGTACTGTGTTCAATTTGCAGTAGTTCCTTGAGTTTGTTTAGATGAACCTTGAACTGTCTGGACATCACCACTACCAGTCGGTGCTGCTTCTTGATGGCTGGTACCGACTAGATTGCTCCCCTGGGCTGACGGATCTGGAATGTTGTAATAAGCCGGTCCGCCTTGACCAACTAGAAATCCATGAATCGCCTCTTTCAAGGCGTTATGGAATACGTCCATGAAAGCTTCGTTATGGCTCGACATGGCATCACGAATAGATTTGACCACAACCTCTTTAAAGAAACGCTTGTCTTCAGCTTCATTTGTGTCTGTCCGCCTATATAACAGAACTCTTGGTAGTGAAAATTTCTGAACAATTGTGTTGTCACGTGTTTTGGTGTAGGACAACAAATATTTCTTCTGAAACTCTTCTATAGCTTTGCTGATGATACCCTTATCCCCATCAGGTAGATCTTCATAATGTAGCATAATGATGTCGTCGTTGTTATGAACCGCCATGACGATTGTGGTGTCCCACTGGGCATGCCAGAAACGTGTGTCGACATAGAATTTTCATCCCGTGCCGAGGACACACGTAGCAAGCCAGAAGGGTTCGCTCGATGGAGCAGATCCGCCTAGCTTCAGCGCAGGGGTGGTCGATCCTACGCGATCCTCCTAAGACGTGCCAGTCAATTTGACCCTGCAATTGACAAGGAGAGAAAGTTCATCAGTAATTAAGGGTGGAACTTGCCGGTGTTGCTAGACAGTCCCAAAAGTGCGGCTATGAGAGCCGATATGAAAGGAGATCGACTAAATAGTCGATTCCAATATATTCATGAGAATAAATCAATTAGAGCTCATGGGGTTGTGTAAGAAGAATCGGTTATCATTCAGGATAAATATCATTAATCGAACAGATATTAATCAAAGGCAATAAGATGTCAACAATGATCAGTTTATGCTGAGCCAATGATTATAATTAACCGAACCACTTTTATATAAAGAAACAATTCAACACCACTTAACCGTTTAATAAAGATAAATCTAATGAACATGTTAGATCTCATCTATCATCATGACCAGTGGGGC
Source organism: Miscanthus floridulus (assembly GCF_019320115.1). Lineage (NCBI taxonomy): Eukaryota > Viridiplantae > Streptophyta > Magnoliopsida > Poales > Poaceae > Miscanthus > Miscanthus floridulus. The sequence goes on from NC_089596.1 coordinate 35,217,281, forward strand.
ATGAGGCAGAATCATGCAGGCCATAGAAATAATAATAGACTCAACGACTCTAACTTATTACTAATATCAGTGAGGCATGGGGCAGAATCATGCAGGCCATAATACAATAATAAGATCATGGGGCTAACATATCTTTCAACCTATCTTTACTTCAACGGTCTTGTGATGCGAACTATTCGTGAAAGCGCTCGATATCGGCTAAAAGAGTCGATTCAGGCATAACACACAGTTAAAGTCATGCCTTATTAGGAATAGATCTACTAAATATCGATGCCCACTCCATGGTGCTAACAGTGGGGTGTGAGGCAAAATCACACAGGCCGTGATAACGGGCCGTGGAACGGTTCTCTCTAGCCAATAAAGATCGACATAAGAGTTTCCTCTATCCCATCAAGACTTTGGATGTGCTCTATGCAAGGGAACCCAATTGTGGATGAGTTCCCGGATGTGTTCACTGATGATTTGCTAGGTATATATGATACGCGATCGCGACATTGAGTTTATTATTGAGCTTTTATCTGGAACTACACCTATTGCTAAGAAGCCATATAGAATGGGGGTAAATGAGAATTAGAGGAACTTAAGAAACAATTGAAGGAGCTGCAGGAGAAAGGTTTCATACGCCCCAACTCATCTCCATGGGGGGCACATGTGATCTTTGTTGATAAGAAGGATGGTACTCAACGGATGGGTAACAGATGGCAATGATTATGATGAGTTTCCTGAGGACTACTAGACTTGTGGTCAACTAGTTGACATCCCTGTGATGGAGCTACCACGATAGTTATCTATATTTTCCGCTATGCTTATTATGTAAAGACTAAGTGATCATATTATTCGTGATGTAATAAACACCTGTGATGGTACCTTTTGTAATTTATCAGCTTATATGTGTGACTGATCTCTCGGCGCATATAAGATTATGCATTCAATTTTATCCTTAAAATTGGGTGTGACATTTCTTCTCGTTGGAGGCTATCCCCTACATGTCTGAATGCAAGTAATCCTATATCCTTGCTACACATTTTTTGTCAGCCCTGCCCTGATGGCACTCCTTGCCAGATCCGTCGGCGCGCCGCTGCCACTGCTAAGATTTGGACCGCCGCCGTCGAGCCCGTTGTGGCCATCACCATCGTATCTGACTGCCTACGAGAGAGAGGGTGTGAGAGATACTGAGAGAAGAGAAAGGGTGAGAGAGATACCACCGCGAGCCCCGGCCACAATACAAAAAATATGCAATATAGGTTCACAAAAAAAATGTAATATAGGGGATTATGGTTGCTCCAATAGATTACTCATCCTATCCCCAATTTAAGTAGTTATGATCCTAGTTAATGATCACAGAAACTATCATGGGTTTTGAGTTGGTACTGCTAAGAGCTCTTAGCACGCTAGTTAATTGTCACAGAAACTATCATGATTTGTGAGTTGGTACAGCTAAGAGGTCTGTTTGAGGATGAAGTGGTAAAACATTATTAATGTCTTGGTGAAGGGGGCCACTCCCTCCATCTACGAATGGTGTTTGGTTTGTGCAATTATCTCATGATTCAAGAGGCGGTACATCATGAGTTCCTCCTATGAATTTTGGTAGAATTAACCCATTCCTCATACATATATTAATTATTAGCTTATGAAGAATGAGGTGGTGATGGATGAACCCATTTCATTCCACAGACTAAACAAAAAAGTGAGGAGTTTGTAGAAGATAGACCACCTTATTTCTCCAAACACGCCCAAATAGTATCATTCTCACCTTCCAAAAAGTTAAATAGTTTGAACCTTGACCAAATATACATAAGAGAATATTAATATTTATAGTGAATAATTAATATTATTAGATTAATTGTTGGATATATATTTTTATGAAAAAACTTATTTGAAGATATAAATGTTGCTAATATTTTCTATAAATCGAACTTAAAGAAATTTCACCAATGAAACCGTACACCATCTTTTTTTTACCTAAATCAGCTTGTGTGGTGGTTTCGCAGGCTTAGCATAAGCAAATGGGTGACACAAGCGTAAGCTCTCGTCCAAGCGCACATTGCAGCAAAGAAAAGTATAGGCTTGCTGGCGGACCTAAGATTTCAACATACGGTATGCCCAGCAAAAATATTTCACAATCAATATAGTGTATAATCTAAAATATAATATAAACTTAGCGGATACCAAACACAATCGAGCACCGGTCAAGAGAAGATATAGTCGTGGGACTAATATCTTAAGAATATTAGACTTCTAATTTGGACTTTTTAAATCTAAGGCCTCGTTCACTTTGAAAAAAAGTGAACTCGATAAATAGTACCACTTTCATTTTATTTAGCAAATATTATCCAATCGTGAACCAACTAGGCTCAAAAAATTCATCTCGTGATTTCCAACTAAACTGTGTAATTAGTTATTTTTTTACCTATATTTAATACTCTATGCAAGCAGCTAAAAATTGATGTGATAAAAAGAAAGTAAAAAAACTTAAAATTTAAATGGCATCTAAACAAGACCTAACTAGTAATAATAATTTTAGCCAAAGTAGTCCTTGACTACCTGAAATCAGGCTGGGTCCGCCCATGGCTTGCTCACATGTTTGTCAGAACCAGAAAAATGACGTTTGGTGGGACCAGCAAGGCTATTGGCCTGCGTCTGCGTTGGAAGATTGACAGTCCTGTACTGTATTTTGTTTTCTGAGACCATCGATGAAAAAAAAACAGTATTTTTCTCACATATTAAATCAGCTAGCAGTAAATAATCCATAATTGTTTACGGCCCTCCCGAACATGCCAGATAACTGCCCCCGTGGACGGTAGGAGTACCCGTGTACTTGTGGCCAGGCTTTAGGTGGCAGTGTACATGTTCATTTCTTCCCTGTCCTAGTAGGTTCCTAGCAGCCTGACAGTGGAGAAATCAAACAAGGAATGCAATGGCTCCTCGTCCGTTGATCTTACCAGGTACTCCCTCCGTTCCAAAATAAAAGATGATTTAGGTTTTCGTGCCATAAATTTAACTTGATTTGTAGAAAATACGTGTAATATTTACATCTTCAAATAAATTTGTTAAAAAACTAGACAAAAAAATCTTTTCGATGATACTAATTACTTAGCATAAATATTTATATATTTTAATATATAATTGCCGATAGTTATTTCTCAGGAAGCAAAAACGTCACTTATTTTGGGACGGAGGGAGCAGGTAGTATCCAAAGCTATCCTTCCGCCTCCAACTCTTCACGGAACTGATCTTCCTCTTCTGCAGCAGATGCAAAGGAGCAATAAAGTTACTATATCCGTACTGAAACCATTGCATTCCCAGATTTCTTTTCATGGAAAGTGCGATATTTTTCTTTCTAAATTCGTCGTCTTTTTGTTAATGTCCTCTCGCCTAACCTACTCCTCTTTGTTGTCCCAGTGTCCAGCCGATTGCTCGCATCAACCTGCGACGGAGATCATCTCGGATTTAACATGGAATCTCTGTGCTTCCACAGGAGCCTGATCGATCTTATCAATCTCATTCTCCTCGCCGTTTACATCCTGAGCTTGGTGGTCTCTGCTTGCGCGATGAGATTCAGGTTCGCACAAGGGACCTGCCGTGGCTGTGCTCTCTTACTTCTCTCTGCTGCGCCGTTCTTGGCATTGCGTGCATCAGCTCCGGCGCATGGGGCTCTTCTTCCTCTTCGTCTTCGTCTTCCAGGGCAGAGCTCTTCGTCAGAGCGGTGGTTTGGATTGTCGTCTCGGTTTCTTTGGTTGTTCGGCCGACCAGGTTCTCCCGTGCTGTGGCCATGGCGTGGTGGGCAGTGCTTGCAGCTATGGCCACAGCGTACAGCGTGGAGAAGATCGTCAGGGGCAGCTCGATGGACGTGCTTGACATCGCGTCGTGGGTTTTCAGCTCGATGCTTCTTTTGTGCGCAGTAAGTGTTTGCAGAAATCTCTCCTTCCGCAGCGATGGTGGAGAGGAGGAGACCCAGCCGTTGCTGACGACGGCGGGGGGCGGGGAGCAGAGAAAGGCGGCGTTCGGGGATGCCGGGTACTTGAGCCGCCTGACCTTCAAGTGGGTGGACCCGTTGCTCCGCCTCGGGTACTCTAAGCCGCTCGACCTCGGCGACATCCCGCCGCTGGACGCCGACGACGCGGCGGCGGAGGCGCGCCGGACGTTTCTGGAGGAATGGCTCCGGCGGAGGCAGACGGCCGCCGGGAGGACAAGCACAAGCAATCTGGTGTTCTGGGTGCTCGCCACGTGCTACAGGAAAGACCTCCTCCTGACGGCGCTGTACACGCTGCTCCGGACACTGTCCTTCGGCGCGGTGCCGGTGATCCTGTACTGCTTCGTGTCCTACTCGTACCAGCGGGAGCGAGAGCTCGCCACGGGAATCGCCCTCATCTCCGGCCTGCTCTTGATGAAGGTCGTCGAGTCGCTGTCGCAGAGGCACTGGTTCTTCGGGTCCAGGCGGCTCGGCATGCGCATGCGCTCGGCGCTCATGGCTGCCATCTTTGACAAGCAGCTGAGGTTGTCCAGCGAGGCGCGGACGCGGCACTCCGCCGGCGAGGTCGCAAACTACATCGCCGTCGACGCGTACCGGATCGGCGAGTTCCCGTTCTGGCTGCACATGGTGTGGTGCATGCCGCTGCAGCTCGCCCTCGCCATCGCGATGCTCTTCTGGACCGTGGGCGCCGGAACGCTGCCGGGCCTGGCCCCCGTCGCCGTCTGCGGCGTGCTCAACGTCCCTCTCGCCAGGATGCTGCAGCGGTACCAGTCACGGTTCATGCAGGCGCAGGACGAGAGGCAGCGCGCCATGGAGGAGGTGCTCAACGCCATGAAGATCGTCAAGGTGCACTCGTGGGAGGACAGGTTCAGGGAGACGGTGCAGCGGTTGCGTGACGTCGAGATCCAGTGGCTTGCTGAGACGCAGGTCAAGAAGGCCTACGGCAGCGCTCTGTACTGGATGTCTCCGACGATCATCTCCGCCGTCATCTTCGCGGGGACGGCCGCGCTCCGGAGCGCGCCGCTGGATGCCAGCGTGGTGTTCACCATCCTCTCCACGTTGCGCGTCATGTCGGAGCCTATGAGGGTGCTGCCAGAGGTGATGTCCATTATGATCCAAGTCAAGATATCGCTGGATCGCATTGGCGAGTTCCTTGCCGAGGATGAGTTCCAGGACGACGCGGTGGACAGGACATCCATGCCGTTGCCAGCCTCCGACATGAGCCTCATCGAGCAAGATGGTTTCTTTAGCTGGGAGCCGAGCAAGGCCATTGCAACTCTGAAAGAAATCAGTGTCAGGGCAGTTTGGGGTGAGAAGATTGCGGTCTGTGGGCCTGTCGGCGCAGGGAAATCGTCGTTGCTGTGCGCAATGCTTGGCGAGATACCAAGAATCTCCGGATCGGTATGTCAAGTAGTGCACATTTGTTCAAAATTAAATGCTCTTTAAGTATCAAATCAAGCATATGACATGAACTATTCCCCTTCCCCATTTCTGTTCTTCAGGTATCAGTGTCTGGCTCAGTTGCTTATGTTTCACAGACGTCCTGGATCCAGAGTGGCACTGTACGCGATAATGTACTCTTTGGGAAGCCCATGAACACTGAGGATTACGAGAAGGCGATAAGGTGTTGTGCATTGGACAAGGACATTGAGAACTTTCCGCATGGGCACCTGACAGAGATTGGTCAGAGAGGCTTGAACATGAGTGGAGGACAGAAGCAGAGGATTCAGCTCGCGAGAGCGGTCTATAACGACGCCGACATTTACCTTCTCAATGATCCTTTCAGTGCTGTTGATGCACATACAGCTGCTACTCTTTTCAATGTAAGAATGCATCTGAAACATTATTGTCATAGATACTGATCATTTCATTGATATGTCTCCTGAATGTATGTAGGATTGTGTGATGGCAGCACTTAAGAACAAGACTGTGATTCTTGTGACACATCAAGTGGAGTTCCTTTCCAAGGTTGACAACATTCTGGTGAGTGAGTTTGGCACTATAAATTAACTATCTTGAAACAATTACCTGTCACTGGTTAAGCGTATATATCCTTCCACCCAGGTCATGGAAAATGGGGAGATAACTCAGGAAGGAACCTATGAGGTGCTTCTGCAGTCTGGCACAGCATTTGAACAGCTTGTAAACAGGGTTCCTGCTTGTAAACGCTCATAGGGATTCAAAAACAACACTAGACTCCCAGGATTGTGGCAAAGGAGCAGAAGAGCCAGGCACATTTCTTCAGAACCAAATGCGGATGATACCGCAGAACAGCGAAGCAGAAATATCTGATGCTAATCTCCTGTCGGTCCAACTTACAGAAGAGGAGAAGAGGGAACTAGGAGAAGCTGGACTGAAACCATATGTGCGTTCGTCATCCTGCAATGCCTGGCAACTTATTGGCTTGCAATTGCAATTCAAAGCCGCCAGTTTAGTGTCGTACTTGTGGTTGGAGTGTATGCAGTGATGGCAGCTGCAAGCTGCCTCTTCACCTATATTAGGAGCCTTCTTGCTGCTCACTTTGGCCTGAAAGCATCGACGGAGTTCTTTTCAGGGTTCATGGATTCATTGTTCAGGGCCCCAATGCTGTTCTTCGATTCCACTCCAACTGGAAGGATCATGACCCGGGTAAACTATTCCGAATATATCGATTACTACCTGTTGACATCTTAGGAAATGTATGTAATTGCTGACTATGTTCTTCACTGTGCAGGCTTCGTCTGATCTTAGCATCTTAGACTTTGACATCCCGTATACGATGAGCTTTGTCATCTCGGGCATAATTGAAGTGGCAGGAACCATAATTATCATGACCATGGTTACCTGGCAAGTAGTACTAGTGGTCGTTCCTGTTGTGATTGCTCTGTTATACATTCAGGTGAACACCATTTCTGAACTCAATTCCTTGCTCTGGCATGGTGAGGCAAATGATAATTATGGTAATGTTGCAGAGGTACTACATTGCATCGGCGAGGGAGCTAGTAAGGATCAATGGAACTACAAAGGCACCTGTCATGAACTTTGTGGCAGAGTCCATGCTGGGAGTGACCACCATAAGGGCCTTTGCAGCTACAAAGAAGTTTATTCAGAGAAATCTTCAGCTCATAGACACAGATGCTACACTGTTCTTCTACACCAATGCAGCACTGGAGTGGGTGCTTTTGCGTGTAGAAGCACTGCAAATCTTGGTCATCATCACATCATCCATCCTTCTTGTCTCACTACCGGAGGGAGCTGATGCTCCAGGTAGAGAATTTATAGTTGCACAGTGTTTTATTTAGGAAGATAGTTGAGCACATGGTTTGAATCTTCTAACCATTTTATTATGCTCTTGCTTTATTTCGTAGGATTCCTTGGTCTCTGTCAAGATAGTTGAGCACATGGTTTGAATCTTCTAACCATTTCATTATGCTCTTGCTTTATTTCGTAGGATTCCTTGGTCTCTGTCTCTCATATGCATTGACGCTTTCTTCTGCTCAAGTGTTCTTAACAAGATTCTACTCAAATCTGGAAAATTACATAATATCTGTGGAGAGGATCATGCAGTTCATGCATTTACCAGAAGAGCCTCCGGCTGTCATCCCTGACAAAAGGCCTCCTCCTTCATGGCCATCTGAAGGAAGAATCGATTTGGATAATTTGAGAGTAAGTCAGCCTGTTCGCTTGTTGGTTTCAGCCAGGGCTTATCAGCCAGCCAACAGTGTTTTCCTCTCACAACAAACCAGCACCAGCCGGACTTATCAGCCCAAAAACCAACCAGCGAACAGGCTCAGTGACTCGAAGCTCTAGAGTTGTTTTTCTTTCAAATGATTTATCAATTTCCCAGATGTTCATACTGAATCATGTTTTTCAGGTCAAATACAAGCCAAATGCGCCAACGGTTCTGCGCGGAATCACCTGCACATTTTCAGCTGGAAACAAGATTGGAGTTGTTGGCAGAACTGGGAGTGGGAAGACGACTCTTTTGAGTGCAGTGTTCCGCCTTATTGATCCATACAGTGGGCGAATACTCATTGATTACCTTGACATTTGCACCATTGGACTGAAGGATCTGAGGATGAAGCTCAGCATCATTCCCCAAGAGCCAACACTTGTCAGAGGCAGTGTAAGGAGTAATGTGGATCCTCTGGGTCTGCATTCTGATGAGGATATCTGGGAGGTCAGCTAAACTAAATCTGAGCTGCAGATTAGTACTTATATACCTTCTGAAATGTTTGCCGGACCAAGTATTTTAGTATATATACCAATATAGCAACATTGAACTTCTTGTATTACACACGGTGGTTAATCCTGACCCTAATGCAGTAGTCTTCTACAGGTTTTAGATAAGTGCCAACTGAAGAAAACAATCAGTGCCCTTCCTGGACTACTTGAATCACCAGGTGAGCATGACGCTGCACTCTGAACCAATCAGATACAATTTTTGTCAGAGCTGCATAGCACTGAAAGCTCTCTGACTGCTAATCATCCTGACATTTTCAGTGAGTGATGACGGCGAGAACTGGAGCGCCGGTCAACGGCAGCTCTTCTGCCTTGCGCGTGTTCTCCTCCGAAGGAACAAGATACTGGTCCTTGATGGGGCGACAGCATCCATCGACTCGGCCACCGACGCCATCCTGCAGAGGGTGATCAAGAAAGAATTTTCAGGTTGCACAGTCATCACCATAGCACACAAGGTTCCAACTGTCACAGACAGTGACATGGTCATGGTCCTTTCCTACGGTAACCACTCCTAACCATTCTGGCTGAGATACAAAGTAGAGCCTTTCTGGAGTATAGCCAAGTTCATGTAATAAATTTCTCTCATACCTGCAGGCAAGATGATCGAGTACAACATGCCATCAATTCTGATGGAAAATAAGAACTCTGCATTTTGTAAGCTTGTCGATGAGTACTGGTCCAACTATAACTGAAGTTGCAAGGAAACTGGACGAATTGTAGTATAAATACATGGCCACTGCATAGAAGATTATTCCTGTCGGCTATACATTGTTTATCTGTTCACTCAAGGAGAATAATGACCTGCATTGTGTGTAGTTAGTAAATCAAAATAAGTGTGTATATCTAGTCCTTTGTAATCCAGAAACAGCAGGTGCAGTAGCGCAACACATGACAAAATTTTGTCATTATGAAATTTCAACATATGAAACCCTGGAGATGGATTCTTATTGTTTCTGTCAAACTACTTTGAGATTTACATTTGTGCTGAAAGCTGACTACACAAACTAATTGAACAAAGACACATCCTGGTTATCTCCACTACAGGGTCCCCTTATGCCCTGTTTTTTTTGTGATGTACATTATATAGGTTATCTCCAACAGAAATGGCCATTTGCCATGTTATACAACAGAGTTGTGACCACCACTTCTATTCCTGAGCAACCAGATTGTGGCTGTCTCCTGGTTTCTAAGACAGGCAGTCCGTTTTCATTCTAATGCAAAAGGCTTGCTTGCCACTTGCCAGTGTTAGAAATTGATGGCAACCCGAGTCTTTATCGGCTTCAGCTTCACACCCATACTCTCAGGAGATAGCAGCTCAGGCGATATACAGCATGGGCTTACTGGACTGTGAGGGCTGCTGCTTAGCTGATACGGTCTGTAAAGTCCATATCCCATAAGGAAGTACTCCATTGGCATCAGCATCGCATAAGGCTGCTCCTCGGTCACAAGGGAGCCACAATCCTGCACCTGCAGTTAACACGGAAAGTAATCTGAGTAACCACTTTTTTGTTCCAGATATGCTTCTATCTGGAGATGGCATCACGTACATCCAAATATTACCTCAACTAGTGCGCAGTATCTGTGGTCCAGTTTTGTGGTCATATGGATAGCATCCTCATGGAACTCTGAGTTCTCGCCGACAAAAATTAGCGTGCGGCATTGCAGCTTCTTTAACAAATTTGTTAAGTCATGCCTGCTGGTGGAGGGGAAACCCATATGAGCATCAAGATTCCAGAGATGAATTCTCTAGCGAATTCATTAAATAAAATAAATGATTGGCAACATACTCATTTATTGAGTGAAGAAACCGCCAAATATTTTCACTCTGCTTCTCATCAAGTAACTGCATATAAAATTAACAGTAAGCAACCACAAGGTGACGATTGATAAATGTGCAAAACTATTGGTATTTATGATGTATTTCTACAACTAAGAGAATATCCAAATTGAAAAATAAGAGACTAACACTTTTGCAGGCTTGCACTATGTCAGATTCAGGATACTGTGCATCCCCACGCAGTTTCTGCAGACTTATATCAGTACGTTAACTATAAACTATGAGTCCCAAGAAAACAAGACGAGAATATTGAGATCTGAACCTACCTTGCTAAAGTACCGTTGAAGCAAGCACTCCTTGACTAGGCCTTGGGTCCCATAATAATAAAGCAAATTTAATAATACCTGTTGTATGAGTTGTCATTATTAATTCATTAGCATTTCTAGGCACGAGAGAAAATTGTAAATTGTCACTAATAGGTGAAGTTACTTTATTATACAGCCACTCGCTCCATGATGGGGCTTTGCACAGAGGGGAAACCAGCATCAGTCCTATTACCCTCTCCCGATATTTCGTCTATTAAGGAGTATAAAATCCTTGTTAGCTCAGCATAGGATAGTGATTTTCTATTAAATCAAAAGTCTGGAGTCCGACTCTTAAAAGCACTTACCGCAAAGAGAGTGAGAACATATGCACCAGCCGTGACACCAAGGCACATCACAGATCCTAAACTGAATGAAGTCAGCTAAAATCAGACACGTGGTTATCGAATGAATGTTTTTTGGACAAAAACTGTAGCATGAAGAAGTCATGCACTATTAGGACTAATGCCATGTTACAATACAATACCTAAAGAAATCAAGCACATCTGCGACTTGATCAGCGAGATCATCAACAGATGGCACCGGCACATCTGATGATATCGGAGCTGCTCCCAACTGTAGGACTCTTAACAATTGCCATCGCAAAGATCATGTAAGCAACTCAAAATAGAAACCAAGCACATCGCATCACAAAGATTGAACCACCATTACTGACCTCGTGCCCCTGAGGATTGATGTGGTAGATGCAGAAATTGTGGAGCTGCAAAGACACAGCTTCCGGGCAGAAGAGCAATCCTTGGAAACAGGACATGTCTGTCCAAGCCAAATAGGAAACAGAAAGATATAAACAATGTTCGTATGCCGATTGTGGATTTCAGTCATAACAGATTATCAGTAAATTAGAAAATCTTTGGAAACACTTACAATTCAGAGCTACATCTGGGTATGTTATAAGCGCAGGCTTGTCCTCGTCTCCATACACGGCAACGGTTACAGAACCACATCTCGTCCTCACAAGATGCTCCTGAAAAAAGCACTCACTTATTAGCAGATATTTCAGCGGCACTGACCACACAGGCCAAAAAAGAAAGAAAAGAAAAGAAAAGAAAAGAAAAGAAAGGAACAACTTGGAAGTGGAACAAACAAAGTTTTGGCAAATATCGGATGATTCTCATAACAGATGAACACATGGACCAAATATTTGTAGCAATTTCAAGAAGAAATACTAGAATTCCAACATTTTTATTGTACAGCACAAGTACAAAACTATGAAAATGAAATCAACAGTGCAGAATTTTGTGCACCCGTGGTTGATAGATAGAGATGACAAAACAGCGAAACAACTTTGGGTACAGAAAGCACGAAAAGTGAAAGCATTTGACGACGTGACAGACAAAAACCCCCATTTACTATAAATTTTAGTTTCACCGAACCTATCATTTCTAAGCAGAAAGAAAGGAGTACAAAGCACATAAGAAACCAAACACAGTTCAATTATGCCCTGCCCATAACCATAGCCAACTAATAAACTAACTAAAATCCGAAGGAAGAAAAACAACCCAAATACAATTGCGAAAACAGAGCCGCGCCCACAATTCATGGCGTCGGACCTTGCCGCCGAAGGAGATCCGCTCGACGTCCACCGACACGGACCCCGACCCGCTAGATTCCGCCATTGCTCCCTCCGCGACCTCCTAGTGCCAGGCCCCCCCTTGCTCGGCTCGGGCTCATACCGCCTCCGCCACCGCGCGTGGGCGGCTATATATACGGCGCCGCAGGCTGCTGCTGCTGATGCTGTGCGGTTGGTCATCCCTTCACCGACGAACGGGCGAGGGGTCAAACTCACCGGGTGGGTGGTCGTACCCCTGCCTGCCTGCCGTCTGCCGAACCCAGGCCGAGGCCCGACTGTTTCGGATTGGATTAGCACTCGCTCTCGCCGTCGTCGCCGTTCCTCTGACCTCTGGGCCCATGCTGTCACTCAATCTCACTCTGGGACTTGGTTTGCTGTCACGCGATGATTTATAATTTTATAATATACTCCATTCATTCTGAATTACAAGATTTTTTTTTAATATATAGCTTTTGCTATGCATTTAGATATATACCATGAGTTGTTTGTTCTATTGTTGATAATACAAACGTAAATGATTTAAAGCTGCAGATGTTTGCGGTGGGAGATATGATTGAACTGATTTCATTTACACGTGTTACCGTAGACCTAACCAAATAGCGTGTATGTCTAGATATATAGTAAAATATATATATCTAGAAAAGCTAAAAACGTTTTATAATTTAAACCGAAAGAAATACATGGCAATTGTTTGGTTTAGTCCTCAAAAGTTTTGGCATATAATTTTCGGCCATTGCCCTATCAATTTAGCGGACTCTGTCCAATAAACGTTTTGGCAAGTTTGTATAATTCTAACTTTTTAGGAGTCAAACGTTTTAAAATTTTATCAAAATTATATAAAAAGATACTAACATTTATGATTTTAAACATATTTTTCCTTGGATAGATGATTTCAAATGTGAGAAATTCAAACATAAATTTTTTTGGATAGATGATTTCTAATAAAAAAGTTGTGAACTATAAAGTTGTATAGTTCTTCGAGATCTACAATTTTGGTTTTGGGCGTTTCTCCATTCAAGGTCATTTGAAAAAAAAAATTACTGTGTTGTACGTATTTTAGAGACAGCTCTAGATCCAGGCACCTCTACAAATCATTTTTAGAAGCAACACTAAATCCAGCCCCCTTTAGAAATCCATTTGCCAAGACGGCTACATCTAGAGCCATCTTTAAAGATAGGGACATTTATAGAGGCGGTTGAAAATAGCAACCGTCCTCGTAGAAAACAGGCTTGTTTTGGGAATGACTTTTAGAGATGGCTATTGATTCGACCGCCTTTATTAAAAAAACTAGGTGAATATCCCGCACGTTGCCACTGGACTTTTTTAAAGTGATATCTTGTAAATGACAAATAAATTGATCTTGCACAAACATGCACAAAAGTGAAATAAAAATATGGTATTGTTGTACCATCCAACAAAGTAGTACACATGAAGACCAATGGCAATTAATTTCTCGAAAGGACAAAATGTTGCATGTTGCATGCATGTAGTAGTGGAATGAGAAAGGATCAAACGTAAAGCACTAAAAGGCATGATGCCCATGCGTGTGAGTGGATGGAAGAATGGAGAGGCTATTTATGAAGGTGATTAGAATGAAAATTATTTAACTAAGGTCGTCGTGCATTCAGAAGTAGAATGGGAAAGGATCATACTGTACAACATGCTTGAGTTAATGACACATGGATGGACAGATTCGATTTGAATGGCAAGGTGGGATACGGAGGTGGAGGTAGATGTGTGGGCCAGGAGGGAACGATAATGTGGAGGGCTGTGGAGCGAGAAAAATAGGTTACTGGGGTTTTGCTTTATAAGAGTTTAAGATAAGCTATCTCTAGAAATTATATCCATAGTAGTGTCTCAAATTGAATACTTGGGTCCTGGAGCTGTAAATAGTTTAAAAGGTTCGTTACTCAAAGTGAGAACATGGATCCTGACCTCGACTAAATATAAATAACTTGAAAAGCTGAAGGAATAAAATGCTCAATTTAACTATTAATAAAACAGTCAAATTTATGGGAAAAGTGTAAAGACCCGGGTGCATTTCACTAACCAGGAAATATGCTAAATTTTGGAAGCAAAACAATAAATGTGTTATCTACTTACAGGACCACTACTGGAATCTGGAATCCATAACCGGAAAAGTACATGAATGTCTTGGTCATTTCATTTAATTTCTCTTATGACCATATACGATGATGGACTTTATAAAAAAAACAATGATGGAGAAATAAACGTATGACACTTTCGTTGCTTTTGGAATTTCGATATGGGCTTTGTTGTGGTACCCTCAAATAACTGTGAACCATTCATTTAAATAGATCGGATGGCTATGATCAGATGAAATATGTATTTATTTTATTTTTTATTTTGTAAAGTATGATAAATTAAGAAAGTTCTAGATATAATTTTTCTTTTGTAGATCTAATTGATGTATGCATGATTTATAGGATATAGTGAATCTTTTTAGTTTGCAAACTTTGGACGTGATGTATTTAACTATCATGTTAGTTTTTTTTTTGAGTCTTTTTTTTTTGGCATGTAACACCTTTATGTTAGCTAGTGTCGTGTTAGCAACTTTTTTTGATGCATGTACGTGTTCCACTTGTTGGTTTACAAACTTTGAATGTAATTGATTTTTTTATGCATGTGCTACGTTTCCTCCTGTGTTAGTTTACAAACTTTAAACATAATTGATCGATTTTTTTTCATGCATGTACGTATACCTCATGTGTTACCTGTGTTAGCTGACAACTTTTTTTTTTTTCATATGCGTGTTTATTTTGAACTCCCGTTGTTTGCTAATCTTTCTCATGTGCGTAACATATTTTTTGAATCAATCATGCATGTATACAAAGGAAGGCCAGCCCGCTTCCATGTTATCGCAAGATTACGAGATCTGGAGAATTTTCCTCTGTATTTCTAGTTTGTTTTCCTGGATTTTTTAATTTATTAAGTAATTCATAAAATGTGAAAAATGAATGGCTCAGATTGATTTAAGATCTTACCTCCTTGTCGGTAAAATTTGTACCGTAGCATTGCCCTTTGGATATACACGCTCAAAGCCCCAAAGGCATACGAATGTGGAGAAGCAGCGAGTCTACTCCGTGTTGCTGTTTGTGATGGTGTTCTGTTGGTCTTGACCTAACATGTCATGGATAACAGAAAGCCAAGCTGTTAGAGCATCACATTTCCGAGTGGTGCTGGCAAAATTGCGACACTTTTGCACTATCTGAGAAAGGTCACAGTTAAGGCATCTTTTTTATCTCACCGTCCTGAGTGGTGCTACATCGACCAGATTATTGGGTTGGGTTGGTGTGCAGTTGGGGTACAAGATAGGTTCGGTTGTATGGTGTCAAATTCAACACGGTTTTTGCCTAATTACGATTTTCATTGTCATTCCCTAAGGTAGATTATGTCAACGGGCATGAGCTAGTCTTTTTGAAAAGTTTGCACAATATCCTTTTTTCATATATTTATTAATATTATTCAAACTTGATAGTTTTTCTAAAAAAATTCATGCAAAACCTCAATGGTTTTTGGACTGATACTTTTCTACTTTCCAACCATACGTGGTTTAAACTTTGCATGAAGATGGTTTGTGGCAACAAATGCTAAGGAATAAATACTTTAAAGATAAGACTCTAACACAGCTTACTAAAAGGACTAGGGATTCTCACTTTTGGATGAGATCATATGATGGGACCAAGGACCCAATTCTTAGCCTTAGGCTGTATCCTATTTTCTACACCAAAATTAGGCTACAAATGCATATACTTTTAGTACATCTAGTAGTAATGTTTCTGAAATATAAATCTACAAGATATGAAACTAAATGGTTCCTTCACAGTAAATTCCATGTATAAACACCTCATCAAAACTAGGATTAAGTTTTCATAGGCTGTTTGACATCTTAGGTTGCCTTTAAAAATTAATACTTGTTCGTGGTTTCTTAAAAGGGTGTCATTTTAACCAAAGATAACCTAACAAAAAGAAACTGGAACTGGAACCGATTTTGTGCCATTTGCTGCAAGGCGGAACATTAAGGCAACGTTTACAATCCCCCATGATTTACAATCCCTACTAAGATTGGCCTAAGCTCACAACCCTTATGGTTTACAATCTCAATACGAACATTAAGACAACCTTTGACATAGCTCCACTTCAACCATTTGGCATAGCTCCGCTTCACCACTAGAGCTATTTTGTCAGCTTCAGCTCCACGAATAGCTCTACTGCCGTTTGGCAAAATAGTTTTTCATGTTGGACACAAAAAGGATGAAATGGCCATAATGCCCTCCTCTTTATATTTTTTCTTACGTTCTCCTCTCTATTTCCCTTTTCTTCCCTAATCCCGATCGGCCCTTCACATGTGGATATCTTCTTCTCCTGTGCCAGGTGGTGCACTGGGCCCTCACCGCAGGTATCTTCTTCTCTGAGCTAGCAGCTGCGCCCGCATGAACCCCAATGGCCATGTGGCACACGCCCCAGCGGCCGCGGCCGGTCCTCCCCACGCACCACGGCGGTCGTGTCCGGTCCCCCATGCGCCTCTTCTCCTCCATTTAGGGGCAAAAACGGGGCTCTATCCTCACTAGGGCCCACCATGGCTAGGTTGAGCTTAGTGAAGATACTATTTTAAGCTTCACCCCACCAATCCTCTGTGAGAGCAGGTTTTGAGGAACTCCTTGGGCAGAGCTGTTTCTTTTACCTTATTTGGCACAAAATAGCAACAGTAGCTGGCTGTGGAACTATGCCGAACAGGGCCCAACTCTTGTCACCTAAATATCAAGAGCCAACAATACTGATCCCCTAAGGGCACCCACAACAATAGAATCAACTTTCTAGCTTATATGAACTTAAAAAAGAGAAAAAATAGAGAAACCAAACATTTTAAGCTTCACCCCACCAATCCTCTATGAGAGCAGGTTTTGAGGAACTCCTTGGCGGAGCTGTTTCTTTTACCTTATTTGGCACAAAATAGCCGCAGTAGCTGGCTGTGGAACTATGCCGAACAGGGCCCAACTCTTGTCTCCTAAATATCAAGAGCCAACAATACTGATCGCCTAAGGGCACCCTCAACAATAGAGTCAACTTTCTAGCTTATATGAACTTAAAAAAGAGAAAAAAATAGAGAAAGCAAACATGCTAGTATATAGAAGAAATGTGTGAGCATAGTCCCTATGAATTATAGAAAGTGTCTGATCTTGGCTCTTTATGAAAAACTAACCCATCATTCTCTCCTTCTCACTCAATAAAAGATTCTATGAGCTAGCTCTTTTTTAAAAGGGTATGGCTAGTGCTCAGACGTCCAGACGGATGCCCGCGTCCGGACGCCAGCGCCTGTTGCTCCATTTCTGTCGACAAAATACGTCCGTCAGTCTACTGAGGGGTATGCCCACGGTAGTAGATGAATCGGTGGAGGTGCGCGTGAGGGACCTAGATGGTGACACAGAATGCAAGAGGCAGCGATTTAGACATGTTCAGGCCATCAACTTGACATAATACCCTATGTCCTATGTCTTTGTGGATTGTATTATGAGAGATTAGATGAAAACGAGGGGGGTCCCTAC
Source organism: Miscanthus floridulus (assembly GCF_019320115.1). Classification (NCBI taxonomy): domain Eukaryota; kingdom Viridiplantae; phylum Streptophyta; class Magnoliopsida; order Poales; family Poaceae; genus Miscanthus; species Miscanthus floridulus. The sequence continues at coordinate 35,234,772 of NC_089596.1, forward strand.
CCACCTTATATAACTCGGGGGGTAGGGTTACAGATCGGTTGATCTATCCTGATCGGTTTTACAAGATAGGAAGTAACAGATATTACGGGATCTAGCATATCTGAGCAGGTTTCCTAGATCATCGACGATCTTCACGCAGTCTTGCGAGGCACGCCGACCTGTGTCATGCTTTGCACGGTGTCGTCTTGTAGGCTGGGCCTCCACTGGTGGCGTGGCCCATGCACAGTCTTGTGAGCTGGACCTTCCCTAGTGGCTCGGCCCATGCATAGCCCTACTGGTATCGGGGGTTATACCCCCACAGCTAGTCCCCGAGCGCCTTGCATCCGTTGAGCAACACCGTCTTTAGCTTGTCCGAGCGGTTGAGCATGCATCCGAGCTGCTGAACATGCCATCCGAGCTATTTCAACATGTGTCTGAGCTGTCTGAGCATGCGTTTGAGCTGTTTGTCTGGTCGCTGGAGCCAAGCACACTCAAAGCCAAGGTTTGTTAGAAGGATGTAAGGAGCTTAAGTAAAAAAATTTCAAAGTCACCATCTTATGTGAAGTGTGCCCACTTAGGTTCCGGGCGTCGAAGTGGGTCGCGTGGCGTCCTTGACTTAGTTAGCGCAGAAGAACTTAGCCGCTTTGAAGAGATCTAAGTCAAAGAAATAAGCACATTCACCACAAGGTGAAGTGTACCCACTTAGTCCCCGAGCCTGGCACTAGGTGAAGTAGTCTCGTGGTACCAGGGTCCAAAGTAGTAGTCTTCAGGTGCTGAACCAGTTCCCAGCTTAGCTGAGAAAAACAGTACAATCATCACTAGATGACGTGTACACACGTAGTCCCTGAGCCTGCTGGAAGATTATGAAAAAATCTTGTAGTAGGGTCAAAGAAAGAAAATATCGTGTCGTAGCAACGCTCAGCATTGAATATCAATCCGTGTTTGACACGGTTTGACGCGGTGGCCCACTAGGCCCACTTAGTAGCCCAGTGGCGCGCTAATATGTAGGGAGAGAATGCGGCACGGTGGGCGCAGTTTCCTAAAAACCCTAGAAGGCGGAAGGTCAGGGGTCAAACCATTATAAGAGCACCGTGACCCCGACGCACATTCGCCACTTTCTCTTCCCCACTTCATCTTCTTCCTTGCGCCCACACCGCTTCGCCTGGCAACTGCTCTGCCACTAGAGAAACCGCAAGCGCACAGTCTCCTCCAGGCCACGAATCTGTTAGATGGTGCTCAAAAAGAAACCACTACGGTTCGAGTAGAGCATCACGCGAGCTCAATCGCGCTGAGGAATGGGTGGGGTCCGTTAGCAACGAGGCGACACTCAATCGGTTGGTGGAGGATGGCGTGCTACCCGAAGGGTAAAGGTGGGATGGCGTCCGGCTCGTGGTGAGAGCTTTTTGACTCCTCGTGGCGACGAATTAGTAGTTTTTGAAGATTATTTCTATCGTGGATTTGGTGTTCCAATCCATCTGTTCCTCCGTGGTTTGATTGACTATTATGAGATTAGTATTTGCAATCTGTGTCACAAAACTGTCCAATTTATAAGAGCACAAGTACAATAGCAATCATCGAAGCGATCAAACCGTCATACTTGAGCCCACATAAATCCTGTAGTCCGACGAAATCATGAAGGATCTCAAACAACCAACATACAAACCAAGATCGTAGAGATTCAACACAACCCATCACATGTTACATCACAGTTTACAAATATTTCTCATACATCAGAGTTCGAATAATTATTACAAACCAAGTTTGAAAGTAGCGGAAGCAAAGTAGTTTCACATCGACATCACACATAGTTTAATACAAAGCCAGTGTCATAGTCATCTCCAACCAAAAGCACAAGGGTGAGATGATAAATAGAATGACCATTGCCCATGGTCCTTGTCCTCATCCACTAAAGGAGCAAGGTAGTTCTTGCAGTAGCCATGATACATAACGTTATCTGCAACAATGGGAATAAAACCCTGAGTATGAGAAGGTACTTAGGTAGACTTACCCGTCCAACTAATATACTAAGACACCAAGGAGTATGCAAGGCTTTATAAGTAGAGCTGGTAGACATTATTTGTAGAAAGAGCATAAGTTATCCAACATATCTTTAATTGTGAATCACTAGTTATTAATCCTATCTCATTCTAGATTAGCAACTATCCTATGCCAAATATGTTGGTACCATTAAGTCATCACAATAATAACCATATCTAGTTGAGTTCTTGCATAATCTCATAACCAACATTTCCATCATTTACTACGATGAAGTGTATTCCAGACGGCTCTCACTATCTGGGAGAGATGACGATTCGAATCGATTCCTACCCAACTGGGGAATTATTCCTAACACACACCCATACTTCCCCGTTAGGGTCGCATTAGGTCACCTTTGGGATAACTCAAGTACAATCGTGGGTAGGACCAGCGCCGCACCCTCAAAGATACAACCAATCTGCCAAGGGTGCTCGGGACTCTAACCCGCCCTTGGGCTTACGCCATTGGCTCTTCGCACATCCTTACTGCCTCTAGGGTGCACACTTTAACTGCTCATGTCCCTAGCCTGAGTTGAGCTACTCGGTTTCGTGGTCGGAACGACTTATCCGGCCAACTATGTGAGAGGCATGTGTTCAACATGACAAGATGAACCTTCAACGGTCGGTCCTTAAAAGACACAGATGGAATCACTATGATACCACAATATAAGACTCTGCCCAGTCTCCATTTATTCAATAATACCAAGTTATGTTCCACGATAGCACAATATAGCCAACCGTGATCAAGTTATCACCTATAGCTCGCAGGTGACAGGAAATCACCCGACTTCTACCGGTCTAAGCATAGCTAAGCATGATAAATGTTCCTGAACTTCAATAGGATTCATGGTAGATATTTCTGATCAAGGAAGGTAATATGTAGCAAGTGTTTCTAAACAACTCCTATGATGTAATGCATCAATACGAATAACTTTTGGTGACATTAATAAAGTAGGGAGGCTTACAATGCTCTGGGGCTTGCCTTTCACGAACGTTGATGGCTGATGATCGGGGCACTCTGGGAGATGATCAACCTTAGGCTCGCCTTCACTAGGAACCTCCTGGTGCTACACTTTTGGATTCTCCTCTTGTGGATCGTCGTCTAGCTCCACCAACATGACTTCCTTGGTTGCACCTATTACATGCATATGCATAAGTAAGTCTCATGTATGCATAAGAGGGATCATAGATGATGTGATATGGAAAGGTACATGCTGCAATAATGATGTTAAGTTACACCATGATGGAAATGCTAACTCCATACTAACTGAGTAGGTGCATATCTCTTCCCTATCTACTTGCAAATTTCACAGAATGCAAGTTCTAAGCTACACATGGCAGTTACAAGTTAACATCATAACTGGAGTTTTACTTATCCAAATGCTGTGATCTTAGACTTTATGGAAATCTTATAAAATTGCCTACAACTCTAATTTAATCACCAAAAGCTAATTGCCACTCTATCCTAACCAAAACAGGCAATCTATCCAGTGCTGTTCAGAAATTCTAGAGAACAAGCACTTTGGGAAACGAACTTTAAATAGCTATAACTCCTAAACCCTTTGGCCTATTGCCCTGAAATTTTAACACAAGATAGATTAAGAAGTTACCTACAACTTTGTTATTAACCATTTCTACAGCAAACATCATTTTCACTAGGCCATACCAAGCCACAGAATCTGTCCAAAAACCCTTCTAACTCGAATTATAAGGCAATAATATTTATACTGCATATAAGCATTCCAAATTTGACAACACCAAGTATACCAACAATTAAAGAACATCAAATACACTCAAGAAAACATAATGGTCAATCCCAAACTATTTATTTAAATGCCTTTATCAATTTAATTGGATACTTAGGGAAAATAACAAACATATAACAAATGTGCACCATAAATTCTTAGAAAATTACAGTGACTTCCAAGTGCTACCAATAGACTACTGTAAAAGTTTCATGCCATTTGACCATGTATAACATCCTTTACAAAAATGACAAGCTAGCAAGGCCTATTTTAGTGAAAATAGTAAACCCTATAGAAAAGTGTCAAACAACATATTATATATTTTCCTAGCTTCTTATTAGTTCCATACTACTGTACAAAAATTTGCATATCAATATGTTACATATTTTTATCCCTACAATTTCCTCAGAAAATATCATTTATTACTAGATAAATAGAAAGACCCTACTTCAATTAAATTTACAGCAAGTTCATTATTTTTCATAGCTAGATAATGTCAATACAAAACCAACAAAATTGGAATCACAATTTTATCATTTTTCTAGCTCAAGATATCTATTTTACAAGATTAGTAACATTCAAAAAACACTTATTTAAATACATTTTAATCACCAGGAAAAATACTAGACAATGTACATTTCATATTTTTTATAAAAAACTACACTTTATGAGGAACACAGCAAAATTTGGTTCACCAAAATTGGACCTCTATAACTCCACTTATGATTTTCCAAAGTTGCATGCAAATCTGGAAATAAATGAACTATCTTTCTATTCCACAGTCGCTGACATAAGGGGTCCACGAAACAGACGGGCCCGCATGTCAGTGAAAGAAAAATAGAGGAGCGGCACTGCTCGACGTGGATCAAATGGAGTTCACCGACGGCGAGCCTTTCTGGCGACGGCATCGGTACTACAAGCATCCCCACGACATTGCGCACATGTTGAGCTACCTAGTTGGACCTATTGTCGGAGCTAACGACAATGGCAGCGACCATGGCGGTGCATCGGTGTGGCTCGACGGCGAGGCACCGAAGGTGACCACGATAGCGCAATCTAGG